>NC_143014.1:407625433-407780433 GCF_055824585.1 Amblyomma mixtum
GGTTTTCGTTGCAGAGCAGACATTCCGCTTCAACCGACGATGACGATGACCTTAGTGTTCAAGCAATGAATGATAATCTGAATATATTATTACAGACTGCGCAATAGAAGTAGGGCGTAGGGTAGCTAGAGAGGACAGGAGAGGTGGTCATGGAGATCCTCGGGCAGTTGGCTGCCGCGCTGTAGCCGGACCGCCGCTACGGAGTCCGATCAAATACGATACTGGGGAGAGGGAGGAAAGACGGTAAGCTTTTGGGCCACGTGAAAGACCACCGCACGTTGGATGCCTAAGGAGGAATTAGGATGATAGCAACGAGCAGCAGTGTTGGTGACGGGAGCGTAGACGGAGAGAGGGAGGTGGATCCCACTGACGCAAGTGGTGCAGCCATGAGTGGGATAGTAGGGAGTTTTAGAATAGGGCGATCATATCAATTAGCGGGATAATGGCAATAGCGGGTTGTCAGTGCGCATGCGCAGCGGCGCCCCACTATTTTCCTATCCCACTAACTGATAGCCCCCCTCCCCCATATTTTAAAGGTTTACAGCATCTCGCATGTGACAGTGTCCGCAAGAAACGGGTAGCATTGGTGGGCGCGAGCTGGGCGTCGACTGTTACGAAGATTCAATTTGAATTCGATTCGACTTGCTTGGCGAGGATTTGCGGTCGTAGGACTGAGGGGTCTAAAAAACATACTTGTTTTCAAGCGTCCTTCATAAGTCTGAGCCGCTTTGGGACGATAAATTCCATAAACAAAGCTTGTTTTCAAAGTGCCAAAGCTGCCATCTTAGTTATCAAAACATGGCTCTATAGTGGGGCCAAACGTCCAATAATCTATTGCCGCCCGCGGATTTTTCCGGCCGGCGGATTGCCGGCCAACGATACCTATTGCCGGCCGCGGAATAAGCGAATGTTCTCTGTTTCGCTTGCATCGGAATGCCACAGCAGCGGCACTGATCGAACTTTCGTTCATAATCGAAGCAGCAAAATGATACTCACTCAGTCACTGCGGCATATAGTAGCAGTCGTAAAACGTTTCCTAGCTGCATTGTGAGCGGTTTAAAAAGAAAATGTGGCACTCAGATGAAGTCAGTAGAACACAGCAAACGTGAAATGATGCCGTCGTTGGCGAGAACCGCTATGTAGCAGGTAGAGTTGAGAAAAGAAATAGGCTTGAGAGCGATGCGCCTAAAGCAGTAATATATTGGACAAAGGCGGCGTTAATTGATGCAAATAGTTTTTAATGCACTAGATACTACACTCCAACTTTATCAGGGAAAAAACTGCGAAGAGAAGAAGTACGTGGGTATGTCAGAAGTTATCTGTACTTTTCGTTCTACAGTTCATTTGCACAAAAATAGGTCTACGGGAGGTACATTATATTTTTTTACATAGTCTTCACGCTCTTCGAAGCACTTAGTCCATCGGTCTACAGCTCGAGCATTCCTTTCAAGAATAAGCTTTTCGATTGGTCGTGAAGCCACGTTTGCACCGCTTCCCGCAATTCTGGGTTTGTGGAAATGCAACCACCTTGCAAAGCAACTTCGAGCGGTCCGAAACAGGCAGAAGTCGGAGGGAACTAGATCTGTACTGCGGGCTGGGTGTTCCAATACAGTCACAGTTTCTGATAAACTTCCGCCCTCTGCACACCCGGCGATTAGAGAAATCGGATCACTGCTCGTTGTTCCTACTTGGCTCAAACTGCAAGTGGAGCGAACGTGTTTACGAGGCAAGAATAGCTGGAAGGCAAATGAAACGATCGGGATCAAATTGCGCACGCGCGACCACAGGTGTACCAAAACGACGCATGCGCACTCAGAGAGCAGTATTACGGCCATGCGCGCCTGCATGCGTCGCAGCTGGCGGGCCGCAGAGACGTGCGGGAAGCTGTGAAAAAGTGGATTCACGACCAGCCGAAATTCTTGTTCTTGGAAGAAATTTGCAAGCTTGTGGCCTAATGGACCAAGTGCATTAAAAAGGGGGTGGGGGAGACTGTGTAGAAAAATGTTATATATGATAGTTAATAGTGGACCAGAAACAAAAACAACCATGCCACCGGATGGATCCGAATATATATATATATATATATATATATATATATATATATATATATATATATATATATATATATATATATATATATATATATATATATATATATATATATATATATGAGAGAAGCCAACAGCCACAGAAACCAAGGAGCACAGGGGGGATATTTTTTTTAATTTATTTATTTTTTTGTGTTGTTGATCAAGTAAGAATATTACTGACGCTTAAAGCTAATTTATTAGAAAAGCAGAAGGAAAAAACAACCACATGCCGCCGGTGGGATCCGAACCCACAATAATAATAATGTCAGTAATATTCTTACTTGATCAACAACACAAAAAAATAAATAAATTAAAAAAATATCCCCTGTGCTCCTTGGTTTCTGTGGCTGTTGGCTTCTCTCACATTTATAACGAGCCCCTCATTCCCCTTCCCTTTTTTGCTTAATTGCTTACCGAGGGCCTCGGTTCTGGCAGCCTTGATGCCATAGGAAGCATAAGAGGGTTCTCACACAGCTTCCACCCTCGCCGTTCGATGGCGTTCTACGTCACACCAGCGGTAACTCAGGACGTTCCACGTCCGCCGCTTACGAACGTGGGTGGCGCTGATGAACACTCTCAATGTTAGGTTATTTGTAAACATAAATACCCCCGAAAGCAGAAGGTTTGACAGCCGTCGCCGTAGCTCAGAGGTAGAGCACCGGACGCGTAATTTGGAGGTTGTGGGTTCGGATCCCACCGGCGGCATGTGGTTGTTTTTTCTTCTGCTTTTCTAATAAATTAGCTGTAAGCGTCAGTAATATTCTTACTCGATCAACAACACAAAAAAATAAATAAATTAAAAAAATATTCCCTGTGCTCCTTGGTTACTGTGGCTGTTGGCTTCTCTCACATTTATAACGAGCCTCTCATTCCCCTTCCCTTGTTTGCTTAATTGCTTAGCGAGGGCCTCGGTTCTGGCAGCCTTGATGCCATAGGAAGCATATGAGGGTTCTCACACAGCTTCCACCCTCGCCGTTCGATGGCGTTCTACGTCACACCAGCGGTAACTCAGGACGTTCCACGTCCGCCGCTTACGAACGTGGGTGGCGCTGATGAACACTCTCAAGGTTAGGTTATTTGTAAACATAAATACCCCCGAAAGCAGAAGGTTTGACAGCCGTCGCCGTAGCTCAGAGGTAGAGCACCGGACGCGTAATTCGGAGGTTGTGGGTTCGGATCCCACCGGCGGCATGTGGTTGTTTTTTCTTCTGCTTTTCTAATAAATTAGCTTTAAGCGTCAGTAATATTCTTACTTGATCAACAACACAAAAAAATTAATAAATTAAAAAAAAATATCCCCTGTGCTCCTTGGTTTCTGTGGCTGTTGGCTTCTCTCACATTTATAACGAGCCCCTCATTCCCCTTCCCTTGTTTGCTATATATATATATATATATATATATATATATATATATATATATATATATATATATATACACAGGTGTCCCAGCTAAAGGTAACCAAGCTTGTAAAAAAGAGGATGTTCCCTAACCCAGTTAGACCAACTGAGGGTTGTTCCCGCATCTAGCTTCCGCCCGATTTCCGCCGCGCGGCGACAAACATGGCGGCGCCCTTCGAAGCCGGACCCCTCGCTTCGGACTGAATTCTCGTTGTTGCTGCCTTTTTCAGTGCGTTCAGTGGCCGTAAATAGAGCACCGGTCTTTCGCTTCGTCTCAGCTTGCCTTCAAGAAAACGTATAAGCGATAAATTTGGTTTATTTTTTATTTAGAGGGAGAGTTCTCCCACTTCTAGGCTTACGAGGAGAGTCGGTTTGTTTACAGTATCAAGACGGCTGCTGTCTGGCGGCGGTCGCCTGTTTTTCGCCGTATGTGGTGCAGCACGGCGAACGCGCGTCGGCGTCCCGCCGCGCCGCATGAAATTCGCAGCGTCTGTTCGCTCCATGTGGGTCGGTTACCCGGTTACCCGGCGACGGTAACCGGGTTTTCGAAATTCTAAAAACTGATATGGCTATTACTAACTACCGACTACAAATCTCAAACTGCAATTGGTGCCTATCGATAACAAATAGTAAGTTTAGGCCTATCGATAACAGTTAAGAAGTGATCTATTAGAATTTAGTTGATCGCTTTAATAGTTTTTGTTTTTGTTTTGTTTGCTTTAATAGTTTTTGTTTTTTTTACGTCCGCCAACACAAGTATCACCTTGCCACAAAAAGCTTCTCTACACCTCAAAAACCTTATGTTTAAACATTAGTGAACACCTTCTGTGAGACACCTGGTATGTTTTTCTCTTATGGTATATTGGTCAACTACCATTCATGATCTGAGAGTACCTGCCAAATGCGCTCCACTCCATTCTTATTCTTCTTGCAGATGTATTCTCTTATCACTTTGTGGGGATTCGCGCTGTCTCGAGGGCAGCCTGTGCTGCTCCTTTTCGACTGCTGCGAAACCCTGTCCGCTAGCGGAGGCGCGGTACGGCTCTGGACGCTGCCTAACCACCCGCTGGGCCCTCCGGTCTCGCGGGGATCCCGGCTGCACTCCACAGGGGGGTCGTGCTACGTGGTCCGCTGATTGGGTTGCGGGGGTGTGACGTAGGGGCGAAGTTGTGCTGTTCGGTAGCGGGTTGCGGGAGCGGGAGAGAGTTGGTGGCGGGCGTGCAACGAGGGCGGAACACGATCACATGATTGATTGTTTGAATGTGGTCTATTGTCCAGTAGCCTTTATGAAAGCCTGCCTGATCATTTGGATGATTGAAGTCTAAAGTTGTCTCGATTTTATTAGCGATTACTTAGGAAACTTGCAAGCAACGGACAGAGAGCGGATCGGTCTGTAATTTTTCGAGTCATTGACGACATTTTGTTTTCATTCTTCCAAGCTTCTGTAAGTTTCTGGTACGGTCGAGGTCACAAGGCATTGCGTATACAGGGTGGCTAGTTTACTTAGCACAATCTCCCCGCCGTCCCTCAACAGATCAACGGTTACCTGATCCTCACCATCTGCTTTCCCCCTTTGCATTGCTCCTAAGGCTTTCCTTACTTCCTCCTGCGTTACTGGCAGGATGCCTCGCTGCTGTGCTCTACTGTCTCTCTGATTAGTGTGCTGATTACAATAGCTGCTTCATAGATCTGTGCAGAACTTTTCGGTGACTTAACTATCATGTTCATATTACTACTGACACTGCCTTCTTTGTCGCTTAACGCAGACGTCTAATTTGTGCCTATGTCTAGTTTCCTATTCGCTTCTTTTAGGTAACCTCCACTCTCCAGAGCATGTTCAATTTTCTCCATATTAAATTTCCTTATGTCGGTTACCTTGCGCTCATTGATTAGCTTTTAAAACTGTACCAGTTCTATTCTATCTGAGGGGTCAGACGCCCTCATGCTTTGGCGTTTCTTAATCACATCTTTCGCCACCTGAGAGGCCCTACCGGCATCCGGTCTAACCATCCTACTGCCTACTCCTACTGCGCATTCTGCTATATTTACCTGTGAGATTATTGTTCATTGTTTGGACATTAAGGTGGTCGTCTTCAGTCAAAGCTAAAATTCTGTCCTGCAGTGAGATCCTGATTTCGTGTACTTTCCCTCTTACCGCAAACTCGTTGATGGGCTGCCGCCTCAGCAGTTTCTTTCGTTAGCTCTTCAAGTCTAGGCTAATTCTAGACCTTATCATCCTTTAGCGCACCATTCCGAGGGCCTCCATATCCTGCACGATGCGAGGGTGAGCGCACAGTATGAAGTCTGATTTCGTTTATAGTCTCACTATTGGCGCTCTTCCACGCCCACTTCCTGTTCTCTCGTTTGCGGAAGAAGGTATTCGCAAATTGTTTCTCTGTGAACTCGACTAATACACCTCCTGCTATTGGTAGAGCCTATGCTGTAGTCGCCCACTACCTGGTCTCCAGACTCTTCTTGCCTATCTTGGCATTGAAGTCTCCATCAGTACCGTGTACTGTGTCTTAGTGCGATAGCAATAAATTGGTCGCTAGCGAGAGAGGCGTCCTGTGTCGGGATGAAGCCGGAGGAGCGGGGAACAGATGGGCGCGCCCAGTTTTGCGGCGGCGCGAATGTTCTCGTGACACCGGGGCGCAGCTGTGCAAGGTCGGGGCGCGCGCGGGAGGAGAGTAACCTGACTTGCTCGGTGCGGCAGGGAACGTGCACTGCCCCGGCAGTACTGCAATTGTTCCATAGGACGACTAAACAAAAACTGCTGCAGTGAGCCAGCTGGGCCACTATGAACGAGATACCACATTGTGAACGATTAGAGCCCAGCGTTTAGCTGGAAGCCATCATTGCAGCCAAAGCTAGGCAGACAGATGACTTATATCTTGCACTTCCGCACAATTGGTGAAAAGTGATATGGAGACAGCCTCGCCGTTAGGGTAGAAACAATACCCCTTCAAGCCTATTTCAGGTTCCGAAGGTTGCCAACAGAAACGGAAGATTTTCCCCTTCATGCTCAGGAGCTTACAGAGCATTTGCTGTTTACTCTGTAAGCACAATAAAGGTTACGCACTCTTCCACTCGCGACTCAATGAGGCCACCAGTGCTGGCAGCGTAAAATGATTCAGCTGACGAATTACTTTCATCTGGAGGCGCAACGCTACAACAAGCCGCGGTTATCACGATGCGTTAGAGAAACTCCAGTTTCATGACTGTACCTCGAGAATCCTCGAGTGCTTCACTCTGATCCGTTGATAAAAATTATGGGGACACTGAAGCTCCGCCTTAAGGGCGTGACGCGATAAGGTCAATAGGTCCCTCGGTGGCCTGTGGTGCTCTTTGCATATCACTTCTCAGACATGGCCACTGTTCTCTGCTTTATTTTATTATTTATTTACTATGTTTTAAAAATTTGTTTATATTTCCCACAATTCCTCCATTTAGCCATGAAGAACGAATATTTAAAAATTCACGATGTGATGAAGGACAGAGACTGCAATCACTAAATCGCATTGCTGTTTCTTAATCTACTACAGTTGAGAAAGTTGTGATGTTCACTGCCAGATATGAGTGCTGCAGTTTTGTAATAACCACGTGACTTGTATTGCGTGTAATTACGAGTCCTTAAGAAGGCAATAAAGAAAGAAAAAATCAAACAGCTGTCTAGGAATAGCGCTTCCAGCCCACGGCTCAAAGGGCAGCGGGTCGAGTCCCGGCTCAACCGTCTTTCTGTTCAGCGCGTTTGCTTTTCTTTCTTTCAATGGACTTAGTAATGGCGGTGGAATGACATCTCGACCAGGTAGGCCAATGAGAAATCTGTAGTGACGTTGTCATTGCTGCACTGTGTGATTGTTGTGCAATGTTTTAACTACCCGCGCGACATCATGTGATTTTGACGTCACAACCCTTTCGACCAATCCTGATTTTCTCGACACGTCGGCGCCAACTACGTCATTTTCTCCGCTGTGCGGGACCCTTAAAGCTGCCGTGTTAAAAGGCACCTTCATAAAATACAGCACGGCTACGTGCTTATGTGCTCCTGTGTACAACAGAGGCTTTTTTTTCTTTTTCTTCTCTTAAAGCACGGCCTCATCGCGAGGCTCTTCCGGACTGACTGCTGAGGGGATCCTATGATTATTAATAAACAGAGACTGGGAAGATATGCTTTGTCTAATAAAAACTTTTGGCCCTTTTATTCTTTGTTGTTTTCCTTCTAGGCTTTAAGTAAGGATGGTTGACTTCAAACGTCGGCTAAAGATAGTGCTGGGAAAAGAACTCTTCGGCTGTGTTAAGCACGCGTAGCTTGCATCTTTTAGCACAGCGCAAAGGCAGAGGGAACTGCTAAATACTAGGGGTGCGCAAATATTCGAAATTTTGGATACGGACCGATTATGTTTGATATTCGAGAATTTCCGAATATTTGAAAATTCCCGAATACTCTCCTGCGATCGTATCCCGCGCCGACTTTCATAAATTCGACCACGGGAAAACCGCAATGTCTGGGCAAATTATCCGACGGAGTTTAAAAGTTCCAGGAAAACAATACAAAGGTCATGTTCATTTTCTTCGCCATTTTTTATATTGCGTGGGCCGACCGCATTCCGACGCCGTTAGGCTTCAGCAGGGGCGAAACTCGGCAGGTGGGCTTTTCCACATACCACACGTGCTGCGAACAAGATGGCCGACGATCCGCTTCGAAAAATCGCAACGCGAAAGCTCGCTTTTTTTTAGTGTTATCCTCCCATGATATGTTACATGCTTAATGCCTATGCACATGGTATTCGTCTTGTCGCCTTCATAATTCTATGAGCGTGACCTTCGCCGTCTCATTTCGATGTACTATGCACTGCGGGGAAGCCTACTTGCTGAATTTCGCGTGAGGCTTCCGAAGGGGCGAGTCGAGGTTTCACAACAGGGCAAGTGATCCTGCAAAAACCCCGCCTACTGCATAGTGCATTCTAACCCGTGCACCTCTTAAATGCGCTTAACGGCAGGCTCACGACATCTGGAGGGCCCCTGTCGCTGGGCCAAAAAAAAGCTTGGCCGCGTAGTTTCGGTTTCTGAGCTCCGCCTCTCACCCGCGGCAACTGCAGCTGTCGGGCCGCGCATTCGCCTGGAATCCAATCTCAGCTTAGCGCCGCTTTCGCGCGCCGACTGCAGCGCCGCTGGTCATTTCTTTTTCCTTTTTAGAAGTAGTCTCGCAGTTCCAACGTCAATGTGCGTTCCCCCAATCGCTTGTGTTCACATTGTTCTTCCAGCACGCCGAGGCTGGGCGCTCTTCATGGGTTTGCAGGTGTTTGCGCGGTGGGCCGCCTCATTTTCGGCAGTTTAGTTTTTTTTTCGAGGGCCGCGGGGCATTTGATAAATCGACCTTCGTATAATTCGGGCGAATCTTCTGGTCTCTTCAACTCCGATTTCATGAGGTTTTGCTCGCCATCATTTTATGTTTTGTTCCCAGCCTTGTCGTTTTAGGGATTTCATTTTGCATGAGCACATTACAGGTTGGGTACTGTTATGCTGTCTATTCAAGTATTATGTATTTCTGTGCACATCATGTTTTTTTTTGTCTAGCTTTGTTTATTTCAGTTGAAATGACCGCACAGTATATTGAAAAATTAAGGGCAACAACATTTGTGTTGTACCATTTTCTGAAATAATTTTTTTTGTACTGAAAAGATACTCGAAGGCGTTTCTTGTTCATATTCGCATCCGATCCCTGCACTCTAAACAGGAAGAAGTAAAAAGGGAGTAAAGTTGTCCTCTAGCGCGCACCCTATTATAAAGGGGAGTGCGCAGGAGGACAGCTTTCTTCCGTTTTACTCCCTTCTATGTGTATTCGTGTTTAGAGTGTATTCGAAAATATCAATGTTCGCACACCCCTAGTAAATACTGCAGTAATAAACGGAGATAATAAGAAACAGCTTCAAGTATCAATGTGTCGACAAGTATTCAAAGACTGGTTCGCGCGAAGAACATTAGCTGCAAAAAAAAAAAGATTTTGCTAGGCTGCTTATGGAAGTGATCGTCTCAACGACACCATGGCGTCATTCCAATGCTGAAGTTTTAATGAAACCAGCTGCGCCGACAATGGAGTTCCAGGAAATTGTAGAAATACGTGCGTAAGGATTCGTTTAAACCTTTCAAATATTGCCACGTATCATTTGTAGTGTTTGTTCGTTCACGCTCAAGGCTGCAGGAAAGGGTTGTTATCACTTTTGTTCGTGACGCGAGAAGCGACCGGACTAATCTCGATTGTTCACAGCCATGAACAGCTGCATCTACTTGTTTCTAGATTACTCTAGATGATCTCGACCTGTTATCTCGAAGTTTCCTTGCCGGCTTTAAATTGAACGATGCCGCGAGCAGCGGGCATTCGTAGTTCGACGACCGACGAGCACGCTTGTTGCTTACGCCGCCGCCGAGTGAGTCAGTTCTTTTGCGGGCGCAAGTCAGCCCAAATAAAGAGCTTCGTTTCCAAGACTGGTTGGTGTCTTCCTGACCGCTGGACTGCCGTCACTACAACGTGACATCTGGTGGAGGTGCTGGGTAGCCTCCCATGTTCCGGACACCCCCTACAAGTCGAGACGCCAGCCCTTTGAGTCATCTACCGCAGGACCTGAGTCCAGTCCACCGCGCAAGCCGACGCCTGCAAGGGGACGAACCTGAGTTCGGGATTCTTCCGGACCCTACCCGGAAGCGAAAGCCAGCAGCAACATCTACCATGAGCTTGCCCCAGACGATGACTCCAATCATTCTTCAGCAGCCCCGGGTGCCACCAACCTTCGACGCTTCGCCTGGCGCCGACCCCGAAGAATGGCTGGAACAGTTCGACCGTGTGGCTGCCTTCAACAACTGGGATGATGCTACGAAGCTTAGGTACGTCTTCTTCGCCTTGGAGGGACCAGCAAAAGTCTGGTTTGAGAATGAGGAAGCTAACCTCACGAACTGGGAAACCTTCAAGGAGCAGCTTCTAAAGACCTTCACGAGCGTTGTGCGAAAGGAGAGAGCCCAGCAGATGCTACAGTCTCGCATACAACACCCAAACGAGACCGTTGCTGTGTACACTGAGGAAATGAAGCGTCTCTTCCGGCGTGCCGACGCAAACATGAAGGAAGAAGAAAAAGTAAGGTTGCTCATGCGAGGAGTTAAAGAGCAACTCTTTGCCGGCCTCGTCCGCAACCCACCGAAAACTGTCGCGGAATTTGTAGAAGAGGCATCCACGATGGAAAAAACTCTGGATGCCCGAGCCCGCCAGTATGACCGCCAGCAGCGCATTTTCTCAGCAAGCTGCCTGGACACCGCTAACAGCAATGACCTGCGGGATGTTATACGTCAAGTTGTGCGAGAGGAGCTCCGATGATTGCTGCCAACGGGAACGCAGCCGCAAATTTCATCGCTCACTGACGTCATCCGGGACGAGGTTCAACAGGCCTTGGGTGTGACGCCGACACCCACGCAGCCTCTGCAGCCCCCAGCCATGACTTACGCCGCAGCTGTGCGCCGTCCTGCCCCTCGACGACGGGACCCAAGCCCCTATCGCCCTCAGCCAGCTGCGTTGGACCGCCGCCCACTCGCCCCAACCCGCCCGTCCTACGAGCGACGCGCGCAGCCGAGGAAATGCGACGAGTGGAGAACTCCCGACCAGCGCCGCCCACTATGCTTCCACTGTGGCGAAGCCGGTCACATCCTCCGGCACTGCCCATACAGAAGACTGGGCATCCGAGGGTTCTCTTACGACGCTCCACGACCCCGACCCGGCCAGCGACCAGCCGAAATTGAGGAATTTTTGCGTCGGGAAGAATGCTCACCACCCAGCCACCTATCACGTTCCCCGTCGCCTTCGTCTCCGCGCTTCGTATCTCCGAGCCGAGGCTACGCTGTGCGTGGACGCTCCCCCAGCCCCCGAAGTTTAAACTGAATAAAGCAGCCTCTGGAGGTGAGGTTGCTTCTAAGCGCAAGGACAAAGATCCTCCACCGACGATAACTCCGACGACACCTCCGACGACACCTCCGACGACACCTCCGACGACAACACCGACGACGACAACACCGACGACGACAACACCGACGACGACAACACCGACGACGACAACACCAACGACGACAACACCGACGACGACAACACCGACGACGACAACAGCGACGACGACAACAGCGACGACGACAACACCGACGACGACAACACCGACGACGACAGCTCCGACGACGACGACACCGACGACGACGCGGCCAGACTTGCAGCTTTTACCGTTGCCCAGTGAAGTACCGTCGCAGTACGCCCACCGCAGCCTCACTACTCGACGAAGCCGAGATCGTACACCGAAGACAACGTGCAATGCGAAAACGCGAACAAGTGACCTTGAAGTTATGATCGACGATCACGCGGTTACTGCCTTGGTGGACACCGGAGCTGACTACTCCGTCATGAGTGGGCCACTCGCTGTCCGACTCAGGAAGGTAACAACAACTTGGAATGGCCCGCTGATCCGCACCGCAGGTGGTAACCTGATTACGCCGTCAGGACACTGCACCGCGAGAGTTACTGTAAATGGGAGAACCTACGCGACAACCTTCCTGATCCTTCAGCAATGCTCGCGAGACGTGATTTTAGGAATGGACTTCCTGAATGAACATCGGGCGATCATCAACCTTCGATCCAAGTCGATCAAGCTTTCCACGGACAAAGCCATATCTGCAGCGACGACAGCGACTTATCGCGTTGCCTTAAACGTCCTTGACGAAGTACTGAGCGTGCCGCCCCGATCAAGTGTCTTCGCCTGCATAGGTACTGGAGACGTCGAAACTGCCGAAGGCGTCGTCGAGGGGAACACCCAGTTACTCCTTGATCGAGGACTGGGCGTCGCAAGGGGAGTCGCCCAAATCCGAAATGGCCAAGCCCAGGTGCTGCTAACCAACTTCACCGAAGAATACCGGCATCTAAACAAAGGTACGACGATCGCTTTCCTCGACGAGCTGGCAGACATCAGAGACATATTTGCCCTACCCGACCAACCCGTAGAACCATCTAACCAAGGCCATCAATCAACGTTTGATATCAACCCGGCATTACCACGGAGCAGACAAGAACAAATACGCAGTCTTCTTCAAAAGTACAGCGATTGCTTCTCATCAGCATCGAATGTGCGAAGAACCCGGCTTGCCAAGCACCGCATTTTCACAGACGAACACGCCCGACCACTGCGGCAGAGCCCCTACCGCGTATCGCCGATAGAACGCCAAGCTATCCGCAAGCAAGTAGAGGAAATGCTACGTGACGACGTCATCCAGCCATCAAGGAGCCCCTGGGCAGCACCAGTTGTCCTAGTGAAAAAGAAAGACGGCACCCTTCGCTTCTGCGTCGATTACCGCCGCCTGAACAGCATTACGAAGAAGGATGTCTACCCCCTCCCCCGCATCGACGACACACTGGATCGGCTATGCAACGCTAAGTACTTCTCATCGATGGACCTGAAGAGCGGCTACTGGCAAATTGAAGTCGACGAAAGAGATCGCGAGAAGACTGCGTTCATCACGCCAGACGGACTCTTCGAGTTCAAGGTGATGCCATTCGGCCTCTGCTCTGCCCCAGCGACGTTCCAGCGAGTAATGGATACAGTGCTCGCAGGCTTGAAGTGGCAAATTTGTCTAGTCTACTTAGATGACGTTGTTGTCTTCTCCACAAGCTTTGAAGACCACCTCAGAAGGCTTCGGACCGTGCTGGAAACAATCAAGTCTTCGGGCCTAACACTGAAACCAGAGAAGTGCCACTTCGCCTACGAGGAGCTGCTGTTCCTTGGTCACGTCGTAAGCAAGGATGGAGTTCACCCAGACCCTCAGAAGACGGCTGCGATCGCACAGTTTCCACAGCCTAATGACAAGAAAGCTATACGCAGATTTCTTGGATTGTGCGCT
The DNA here is from genome assembly GCF_055824585.1 of Amblyomma mixtum. Lineage (NCBI taxonomy): Eukaryota > Metazoa > Arthropoda > Arachnida > Ixodida > Ixodidae > Amblyomma > Amblyomma mixtum. The sequence goes on from NC_143014.1 coordinate 407,638,839, forward strand.
TATTACCGGCGATTCGTCAAGAACTTTTCGCGCATCGCTGAGCCTTTGACCCAACTTACCAAGGCGGACGTGCCTTTTAAATGGGAAACGCCGCAAGAGGAGGCTTTCAAAGAGCTAAAGCGCCGATTACAGTCCCCTCCTGTGCTAGGGCACTTTGATGAAAACGCCGAAACCGAAATCCATACCGATGCAAGCAGTGTGGGCTTAGGAGCGGTGCCCGTTCAGAAAAATGGTGGAGAGGAAAAAGTTATTGCGTACGCTAGCCGTTCACTGTCGAAAGCCGAAGCCAACTATTCGACGACCGAGAAAGAATGTCTCGCCATTATTTGGGCCACGTCGAAATTTCGCCCCTACCTGTACGGACGACCATTCAAGGTTGTGAGCGATCACCATGCTCTGTGCTGGCTAGCCAATTTGAAAGATCCCTCCGGCCGCCTTGCCCGTTGGAGCCTGCGTCTTCAAGAATTCGACATAACTGTAGTCTACAAATCTGGCCGCAAGCATTCCGACGCAGACTGCTTGTCGCGAGCCCCCGTCGACGCAGCAAGCGAAGAAGACGACGACGCTTTCTTAGGACCGGTAAGCGCCAGCAGTTTCGCGGAGCAGCAGCGCTCGGATCCTGACTTGCAAAGCCTAGTTGATTATCTGAAAGGCAAGACCGCATCGCCTCCGCGAGGGTTCAAGCGGCAACTGTCGTCCTTCGTCCTTCACAATAATGTCCTCCTGAAGAAGAACTTCGAGCCGAACAGGACAGTGCATCTTCTTGTCGTGCCCAAAAATCTCAGGCAAGAAATTATGCAGGCATGTCATGATGAGCCGACTGCAGGACATCTCGGGATTGCTCGCACGTTTCACCGCATCCAGGAGAAGTACTATTGGCCACGGCTAGCTACCGACGTTTCCCATTACGTGAAAACGTGCCGTGAGTGTCAGCGACGCAAAACGCCTCCGACTAGACCAGCCGGACTCCTGAACCCCATACCACCGCCAACTAAGCCCTTTCAGCAAATAGGGATGGACCTCCTCGGCCCCTTTCCGACCTCTTCATCAGGAAACAAGTGGATCATCGTGGCCACTGACTACATGACCCGCTACGCCGAAGCAAAAGCGTTGCCTAGTGGTACCGCAACAGAAGTCGCAAAATTTTTTGTCGAGCAAATTCTCCTGCGACACGGCGCCCCTGAAGTGCTCATCACCGACAGAGGGACGGCATTTACAGCGGAGCTGACGCAAGCCATTTTAAACTACAGCCAGACAAGCCATCGGCGGACCACTGCCTATCATCCACAAACCAACGGACTCACCGAGCGTCTGAACAAGACCATCGCAGACATGCTCTCCATGTACATCGACGCCGAACACAAGACGTGGGACTCCATTCTGCCCTACGTGATCTTCGCTTATAATACTGCCGTCCAGGAGACAACCAGGTTTCCCCATTCCAGCTGGTATACGGCAGGAAGCCCACGACAGCACTCGACGCAATGCTCCCGCACGTTTCCGACGAAGACAACCTCGACGTCGCCGCCTACCTTCATCGCGCCGAGGAAGCCCGAAGACTTGCGCGCCTTCGCATTCAAGACCAGCAGCACACCGACGCCCGACGCTACAATCTGCGCCGACGAGACACGCATTACAAGCCAGGTGATCGGGTTTGGATATGGACGCCAGTTCGCCGCCGTGGATTGAGCGAAAAGTTGCTGCGACGCTACTTTGGCCCGTACAGGGTTCTCCGTCGGATCGGTGACCTCGACTATGAAGTCATCCCCGACGCCACGACAGCATCTCAGCGACGCCGCCCACGCCCGGAAGTCGTACATGTCGTACGCCTTAAACCTTACTATGAACGCTAATGGACTCGATGTTTACATTGTCCGTATTTTTCATTTTTTAAGCGTCGAGGCGACGCTTCTTTGGAAGGGGGGTAATGCCACGTATCATTTGTAGTGTTTGTTCGTTCACGCTCTAGGCTGCAGGAAAGGGTTGTTATCACTTTTGTTCGTGACGCGAGAAGCGATCGGACTAATCTCGATTGTTCACAGCCATGAACAGCTGCATCTACTTGTTTCTAGATTACTCTAGATGATCTCGACCTGTTATCTCGAAGTTTCCTTGCCGGCTTTAAATTGAACGATGCCGCGAGCAGCGGGCATTCGTAGTTCGACGACCGACGAGCACGCTTGTTGCTTACGCCGCCGCCGAGTGAGTCAGTTCTTTTGCGGGCGCAAGTCAGCCCAAATAAAGAGCTTCGTTTCCAAGACTGGTTGGTGTCTTCCTGACCGCTGGACTGCCGTCACTACAACGTGACAATAAGTGCGCAATATTGCGCATGCTACAAATTCAAGAAAACAGCCTGAAATTGCTTAGGTTAGCCAACGTATTACCAGCTTTATGGTTATTGGCGATTTCAGTGATGTATCGGAGTATCGACGATGCAATATCAAGTATCTTCACCGGAAATCAATTTTGGTTCGGTATCTTGTACCGGTATCGGAAATACAATTTTTTTGCGGTTTAGGGAATTCGTACCTCACATGCTTTTTTTTTTTTCAAGTATCGTGACCAGCCATACTTCCTCTACGCCGAAGGTCCTGCTGCAGCTGCGCTTCTCTCCATCTCACAAGTTGTTAGCAGTGCTGTGAAGACTGCGGCGATCTGAGCCAATCAGAACGCCGTGCGCTGCAAAACGTGCTCCACGCGCCTCTCACCCCGCGACTGGTGGCTCCACCTCTGGGAAGGAAGGAGCTAAAGTGACCTGCTGCTGCCTGCAGGAGACTGGGACGACTCGGCGGACGTCATGTTTGCGAATGACGGCACACCACTTCGCAATGCTGTGTTCGTGCGGATTTTCTCTGCTGATTTAACCAGTGAATGAAACGCTCGCTGTACATTCAAAACACCATCTCAAACTAGCTTTTTCATTATGGGTAGAAAACAGCGCCAACGGACGAGACAGCGAACAAAAAAACAAACAAATCTTTCTTCCTTTAGGGCTGTTTTCTGCCCAGAATGAAGGCATACCAACTAGCCAAACTATCCATTCCACTACCTTTTTCATAGACTGCAATAATTGTTTAAAAAACATTGTAGGGGACACTTAATCGAATGACGTCATACCGTAGTTGGTTAATTCGCATACATGCAGAAGGTAATTCTCTAAAATAGATTCATAGATCCCTGGGAGTCCTCATGCCCCTCCTGGCGCAGCTGGCGGTGTAGCGCTGATGCGCCACTGCCCTGCGATGGCAGGTGCTGCCACCGTTGGGGCTTGTGAGACCTAGGGTGCCCTTGCCGAGCGACCAATAATTATGTAACTTTCGCCTGCCACGATAAGCAGTTTGCTCACTATCCGCTGCCAGGTTGTCATAATCTGCAAGGTCACGTGACCTAGGTGGCCCAGATGCCTTCTAGGTTGCTCTCTGCAGACCACCTGCCAGAGCCATGCCCGCGATTTTTTGCACATAACGATGACGCCGACAACGTCGGTACCGGAGCAAAACGGGGTCATCGCGTCAACAGTAACAACATTGCTTACATATTAGGAGTATTTGTTGTCTTGCCTAGCTCTGGTTGGACGAGAGGGCTCGGCGTTTCACAATGCTGTAAACAATGAGATGAAGTATCAGCCGGCGCGCGCTTTCTCTTTTTCTTCCTCCCTCTCCTCTTCGTTTTTTTCTGCGCACTCAAGTTTTCCGACTGCGCCCTTTCATTGGTTCCACTCGCGGACGCGCGTACTATCATCATCCGTACTTCCTGACGCATTTTTCTTTCTCTGAAATACGCGGGTTGGATCCTGGCCGCGGTGGTCGAATTTCGATCGAGGCGAAACTCTAGAGGCTCGTGTGCTGTGCGATGTCAGTGCACGTTAAAGAACCCCAGGTGGTCGAAATTTCTGGAGCCCTTCACTACGGCGTCCCTCATAGCCTGAGTCGCTTTGGGACATTAAACCTGCATAAACCATATTTTTCTTTCTCGCTCCTTCTACGCTCTTCTTCGTTGCGTGGGTAGCCCGGGCGCTCTTAATCACTCCTCCTCTCCACTTTTGTCCGTCCTTCTTTCTTCGCCTTACCTCCTTATCATTTATAGCGGCGCTCCCTTCCTCTGCGGCGCGGCTACCGAGCCGGAGTACCTGGGTTCGATTCCGGCTGCGGCGGCCCCGTTACTATGAAGGCGAAACGCGAAAGGCTCCTGTGTGCGGCGCGATGTCAGCGAAAGTTAAAGATCCCCTGCTGGTGGTAATTAATCCGGAGCCCTCCACTACAGTACTTCTGTTTATCTTTCTTTTATTCACTTCCACCGCCCTCCCTTCCCTCACGGCGCGGTTGAGATGTCGACCAAGAATTGACACAACTTCTGCACCTTTCCTTTTCTGATGATCCTTCTTCAGTAAAGTCGAATACAACCGAAGAACGAAGCCGCAGACACCCCGTCAAGAAGGCCCTCCAGCCAATACCATCGACCGAGGTTCATTAAGCCGCGGCTAATCCGATTAAGCCACCTTTAACCCCCCTTCATCTGCCACCCGCTGCGATGTCTTGCTGGCAGGTACAGAATGATTAACCCCGACGTGATGAGAATCGGTCAACGCCATTGGATGGAGGCCTTCCTTTGCGGGCTAAACATTCTGAATCGAACAGCGCGAACACAGACAAGAACAAGAGACGAGAAAGCATACAGACACAGCGACTATTTCCTCGAGCCTTGTGCTTTTCTGTATTCGCGCTGTTCGATAGAGGATGCATAACCAACTAGCCCGACAAAACATTCTAACGTAATTTATTCCTTTCGGGAGGACGTGGCACTTTGTTCTTGAATTGTACCCGACTATAATAGACCTAAAATTCCGGACATCGCCCCTCTAACGCTCAAGAACTAATAGGAATTCAAGTGTGCCGCGTTTCTTCTCAACCTATATGACGTTGTCTTTGACTGGTATCCGCTGTTTTAGCCTAAATGTCTTCTTTCGCTCTGCTTTACCTTCCTTATTATTTTTCAATCATTCTCGGCAACCCCATTTTGACAAATGAGCCTTTATCTTCAAGCATCATAGAAGCAACCTTGATTGAGTCATTGCGATATAGAGAAAATATAGAAAATATAGCAGCGTTCGGGATCAGGTACCCCAAGAGACGCCCACATATACGGTACACCAAGCTAGCTTAAATCCCTGTCACTCGAAATGACCCTGAATCTATCGACTCAAACGGCAATCAAGCGCGGCACACGGCCAATAGTCTATAGAGTTAACGGAGCACCGCGGAACTTTATCGAGATCTCGAAGGCCTTCGAGCGGGGGCTGCGTTTACTCTCAGACGCGGAGCGCACACAGCAACGCACTCGGGAATAATGTTACTGCATTTTGATCTCTGAAAAATTGGTACTTTAAAATATACAACTTATTTGGCAGAAAAAAAAAAAAGGTCGGGCTGAAACACTGCAGCAAGTATAGTACTATCGTTGCTAGCTGTACAAAGCAAAAAACACCAGCTACTTCAAAAGTGCTAGAATGCTACTTCAGCTTATCCAAGACAAGAAAGTTCATTTCAAGAGTGATTAATGTTAACGTAACGAACAAACATTGTTTTTAATATTTCTAGGTTAAACTTGTAAGCTGATTGTTAGCATGCCTGCAAAATTATAGGCGGCGACGGTGGCGGCATAACACCTAGGTGTGAGATGATGGAAACTCACGGCGATCGAGTTTCCCGTCTAGCAGCAACACAACTGTTTGATAGTCATTGAAAATCTCGGATGCTCTCTACTCGATAGCCTTTGAAAGTGCCCGTCGGACAGGGCTATTGTAAAGCAGCAAAAAAAATGCTGGTAGCGGTGGGATTCGAACCCACGCCTCCGAAGAGACTGGTGCCTAAAACCAGCGCCTTAGACCACTCGGCCACGCTACCGATGTTCACTGCGTTCACTTTAGCTCCATGCAAGCAGTTTACTACAGTCAGTAGCAAGTGAAAGAAAAACGTCCTACAGCAAGTTACTCAGTAGGTGTCGACTGTAAGCCAGGGGGACAAAAATTTAGAAGCAAGAAGCTTTCTTTCTCCAAGTAATATCGCAATCGAATTTCCTCTAGAAGATTTTCCCGCAGGAAGGTAATGTGTTTTCCGGCATATAGTGGAGAAGGAAGACGAAGTCGTTCGAGACCGGAATGCTGTCTCTCTGCCTATGAAGTTTTTTTCGTTTTTTGCACAATCAGGGAGGCGCCGCTCCCTCTTCGTGACGGCGATGGAAGCGGAGGACGTTAGGTCTCCTCTGGAACCCGGCGGGTCGGCGGCAGCCGCCCAGAGGAAGCGATTCTACCAATCGAGCGAAGCAAGCAGCCCGGCCCCCCTGCTGTACTAGGCGACAAGCGAAGACTCCTCGGCGGACGACGGGTTCGTCTCAATGATGAGCAAGAAAGCCAAGAGTAGATTGCGTAAGAGTGAGGACTCGTCCTCATCAACTACATCTACCGTCATCACGACGCGTGTTGGATCGGTACATATGGACCTGCTTGTTCCTGAAGCATCCACCGACAACCTCAACCAGCTCAACAGGCAAGCTACGTCGGTGTTCTTCGAGGCTCGCGTCCCGGGAGTGATCAAGGACGTCAGGATCAACAGCCGAAGCAAACTCCTTGCCATCGATGTCACGGAGCGGAGCGCCTTATTGAGTTGCCACCATCAAGAAGATCGCAGACATCCCCGTCCGTTCTCTTCTTCAAAACAATGCCACAACCGCTACCATCATTTGCGACGTCGATGCGACTATCTCTGACTCCAACCTGCTGATACTTATTAAACCAGCGACGAACAGCATCGAAATAACCGAAGTTCACCACATTGGGAAGTCAGGATGCTTCAATCTCACCTTTAAGGGCGACTGTATTTAATCGCATGTGGAGGTTGGCTACTTTCGGCATGCAGTTCCCCGTTCGTCCCGAAACCGCTTGAGTACCGGAAGCGCATGAACATTTGGCATGTCAGTGTAATAACACCATAGCGGGCCCGCGCTGCTGTGCCACCTAGTGGTGATATTTGCCGCCCTACTGTCTTGAAGTGCGCCAACTGCCGTGGCCCTCATGACGCTTCTTCAAAAGTCTGTCCCCGCCTGAAGAAATAACGGGCGGTATTAAAACATACGGTGCGAGACGATTAAACGCACAGAGAGGCCCCAGCCACTGTGAGTCGGCGTCGTTTTCGTCGCCGACGATCTACAAAACAATCGGATGACAGTGCCAGAGAACCCCCATCGTTCCTGCTACTTGTCCTTCCCCTCCACCGAGTAACGTAAGCCCGGTGACTGGCGAAGCCGGACCGAGTGCTTCAGAGGTCATATGGCCACCACTGTCACAGCCACCCTTGACCTCGGTGTCTGAGCAGGCGCCACGTTCTCACTGTCCTACGCCTACAGCTGAGCGAGCCCAAGGCCGAGATCTAGCCCTAGGGGAGGAGGTGCAGGTGATCGCCATCTTGAGGTCCCTTATAAACGCCGTGCGTGTGATGCTGCCTAGTCTTCACTCGCCAGCAGCGTGGAATACCTTGCAGGTACTAGACACGCTTAATACAGTTCTTTCAGCTTTACAGCAACAAACACAATGGATCTTGTAGCATTATCATTTCAAAGCCAAGTCAGAGAAGCATCCATTTTTCATTTGAATGCCCGTAGACTCAATTCCCGCATTTCGGACATTGGAGAATACGTCTACAAGTACAGATTTCCAGTGCTTGTGATTTCTGAGCCCAGTCTACAAAAGCCCACCTGAATTTCTGGATATGAAGCGTTGGCATCCTCCCCGCAGAGGGGAAACAGCAAGGCAATCGTCTACATTCGAAGGGAGCTTACTTATGAGCACCATACGGTTCACCCTCACAACGACAATCAGTACGCCTGTCTAACGCTGAAAAGACGCACCCTGACGTTTACGCTTGTGGGCGCGTACTTGTCTCCGACAGCACGGCTTGATGCCGAGAGGCTGACTTGCTCGCTGTAACACCTGGCCCTTGGATCTTCACTGCAGACTCCAATGCCCATCACGCCATGTGGGTAGGCAGCCGGATGGATTCAAAGGACAGAAGTCTTGTCTATTTCGCCGCTGACCACGACCTAGAATGCCTTAAAGGGATGCTGAAAGGTTTCCCAAAAAAATTGAGTGAAGAGGTACACTTTACAGTTTTCCACCCTCGGAATTCGAATTTCTCATCGAAATTAGGCAAAAGAAAGCGCAAACCTATTTTATTTTGGCGAAAAGTGTCGCAGCAGCCTCGAGCCAGCTCGCGCGCCTCGTTGCCGCCTGTGATTGGCTGGGCGCCTCGTGACGTAAACACTGGCGTTGGCTCGGTGAGCCCGGCTCGGTCGCCGCCGATGTAGTACATGAAGCGCGGCGCGCGGTGTTCCGGTTGTTGGTTTGATGCTTATATCACGATGGAACACATCGAAGATTACCAGGAGGATCTTGGCGTCATCCCCTACATGTACGAACCAATCGCAAAGAGCAAACCGCTCCAAGGAAGCAACGATGCTGGCGCAAGCGGTGCTTTTGGCTTGAACGAAAGCGAAGCGTCAGCATCTCCACGTGTTGGAAATGTCCATTGGTAAGCATACTTTTCTAGCCAAACTTCATTCAGAGATACAATAAATTAATTTTGAAGCGAGCAAATGTAGTATAGCACTGCTCCACGAAATTTTCCTAATGCAATGTAAGCGGGATGCGATCGTCGGCATTGTTGTCTTGCCGCTTGTCGGTGCTGCCGCAAATCTGCTTGTAATCCACACAGACCATTAAGAAGCGCAAGAAGTTATCAGGCTCTTTTTGCACGCAAATTTTATGCTGGCATCGCTTCATGGTCGCTGCGTGCCGGCTCGGTTCATAACACACGCGAAAGACAGAAGTTCGCGGCGCTTTGCGGCAGAACTCGTCGAGGTGACAAACGTGCGCCTTCCGTTCTGCGTGCCAAGATGGGATCTGGCAGTAAATTGAAATCCTTGTTTAGGCGAGTTGCTTCATACTGCAAGCCCTTGTAGGAATATCTCCATCCGTTTGCGGCCGCCTTTATCGCGCTGTTCTCGATGGCCTCGTGCTGCAACCAAGCAGGCCGAATCGCAAGGCTGGCTGTAGCACACGTGGCGAACAATTATATAATATTATTATTAATGTATGAAGCCATGCTGCACTCGGCAATTTTTTACGACTACATGTGTTATTATAAACGTATTCCTGGCAGAACACTTTACTGGTATTGGCTGCATTAGAACTTGAACAGACTTGTCAGCCTTGTCATCACTTTTAGAAAAGTTCGATGGCAGGGTCCTCAGCAGCATCTGCCAGTGGCATTCGACTTGTTGCACAGTCCTGATTTGTATTGCCGTTTGGTGTGGATTCTTGACTGCCTGGTGGTGTGCAGCCTCCAGGTGTGATGTCATTTTCCATGCACTCTTCATTTGCACTATCGTCTGGTGCGCAGTCTTGATCTTGCAGCAGTTCAGCAAGAAACTGAAAGGCATAAGCCACATGATGTTATTGTTCCAAACAGAACAAAAGTGTGCTTCAGTATGAGTAAAATCTGCTGGTTTATTAAATAAACCATTTTGTTGATTGGCGAAGTTAAAAAGGAAAAAGGTCGGATTTGGCCGGTTGGTCCGATCGTACGTTGGTCAGCGGTACTTTGTCCGCTCGTCCGGCGACACGTTGCCGGTTGGGGCAGCCACTCCAGACTTCTTCAGACAAAACTGATTTAATCAAGACGAGACCGAAATACAAACACTTAAAGAAAAGGCGGTTTAAAGAAAGGCTGTTAAAAAAAGGCCGTCGAAAAGCGGCCGAGACTGGGACTCGGCGCGCTCCCCCCGCTCTTTGTTTGCAGCGGTTTTTATCCCCTCGATAATTGGGCGGAGCTTTAATAAACCGGCTCTCGCCCAATTCCAACCAATACTGCTGCAGTGGCACTGCGCATACAAGTAGGCGGAGCCCAGTGCACGCCAGGGCCCGACTCTGGAGGCGCCACTGCTTAGCTAGACAGTCGGGGGTTTAAGGAGTCGTCGACCTTATTGTCCCCCACCCGCACTTCTATGTTTGTCAAGGGATCCTTTCAAGGGGTCGTCGGCCCCTTGGTCCCCGACAAGGCGGTCGCGGTCTTTCCCGCAGCCTTGGACGGCATCCGAAGCGCGCGACCCGCTGTCGCCATTCCTAACCCCTGCCGACTTCAGACGGACACGGTAGGGGGGGAATTAGCCTACGGGCGCCGTAGGCTTCTGCCTTAACACCTCCCCACCAAGAATGTTGGGTGGACGCTCGCCGTACACACAACATACCAAAGCGCGCAAAAGTACAAAAGACCCGGCCGTGAACAGCAAAAAAAAAAAAACAGCACAAAAAAAAACGGATCTCAACTGAGCGCTGTACGAACAACATAAAAAAGGAGCGCTTCTGCGTCCTACTAACAACTGCACAAAGAGCATGTTCAAGACCACATGATGCATGCATCAACACTCACACTCCTTAACTTCTTTTCACAAGCAACCACAACAGTCGAAACACTTGTAACATGGGAGTCCAACATCAATGCACTTGAGTTCACAGTCCACCACGTTCCCCCATGTTCCCCCACTCTCACCCACTGCCCCATTGTGTGCCCGAGCCAAGGAACATTTTTACGCTTTATGCGACCTGGCAGTGGCAGAGTGGGCTAAGGCTGAGGACATTGGCATTCGTCGCTATCCACCAGGATCGAACCCCTGATCGGTTCTCATAATAGTAAACATTACGTGCCGCAGCGTGCACAATCCCCACATTCTTCCTGCTTTCCGCGGTCGCTCATCTCCTACCGCAGTGGAGCCGCCGCCCGTGTGCGCATACGGTGCACAAGCCTCCGCACAAGGCTCTAAGTGCTTGTGCCTAGAGGGCCCTCTTGAATGTGCCATGGCCAGCTCAACCAATTCATCGTAACTGCCCTCTAGGTTTGCGATCCACCTGCTGCGGAGACCCGCCAGGAGATTGCAGGATGGGTCGCGTTTCGACCCTATCAGCGGCGGTGTATCTTCGTCTCCTTCAGAGAGTGAGATGAATTCGTCGTCTTCGTCACTGCTCAGACTCCTTTCATTGACCGCCATACTCATTGCGGTGTTACCTGAATCCGAGTTTCTCGGATCGGAACAGTCTGGCTCACCCAGCTGTTCTTCCGGCTTCTCGGAAGCTACAGCCTGTGCTACGGATGCTTTCTGAGCCATGCCGCTCTCGCCACACCCTGCTTTACATACTGCCGCTTCAGCTGGCAACAAAATGTCGCGCTGGGCAACCCGACCGGCCGAGCATTCCACGTCGTCGCGCTCATCAGTGCCATTAGTATCACTAACAGCATGCTCGCCTGCCTCGGAAAATACGACCTGCACTGTCTGATCACTGGCCGAATTCTTCTCAGGCACATCCGTGGAGCTCACCTCCACCTTGGGATTCAAAGACTCCTGGTCTTTGTCAACAATAATGCCTGACTCCACAACTCGCGGCTCCTCGACGCTAGTGATCGCTGCCCTGTCTGCAGGAACCCGAGGTTCCTCTTGACTGCTCTCTAACGGAACCGACTGCATGCCGCTGCTGCTATCCGCTTTACTCACTACTTTGATCAGCGTTTGATCAGCGTGCCATACAATACGGTAGGACGGCAACTGTGACGTCTCCGTCAGTGCACTGGCCGCTCTCCGTGAGCGTTCCTCCTTCAAAATCCTTTTCTTCTCCTGCCGTAGCTTCTCTTCGGCTATCGCTAACTGACGCTTGAGGTCTAGAATGTACGCGTCGCTCCTCTCTTTTGCTCTGGCTCGCTCAGCCTCTGACATTGGGGCTCGCTCATGGCCATCCCAACATCCACAGCCATAACCACTTCGCCAGCCTAATGTACTCATTGCGCCTCGGTTACTTTAACCTTGCGGCTCAAGCACTCCCGAGGCAAGTAAAGTGAGACTGGAGAAACTCACTCTGTTATCGGGCTATCGATCATGGCACTTGCAGCGCAGCAGCGGCAGGTTGCGTCCATAGGCGCAGAGGAGTAGCCGGCATCCAGGGCTCGCAGTTGTCCCACCACGTCCTCGCAGTGGACGGAGTCGCCAATCTCAGGTGCCGCCGAGGTCGCGGCGCTTCGCTCCGTCGGTCTCGCTTCGCTCGCTCCTTGGCGCTGTCGCGGAGTCTTGGCTCCGAGGCCTCGCGGAAGGGTATCGCCTCACTTGGACCTTGGTCCCCGGGACTCTTCACCAAGGTAATTGCCCCGTCAGGCTTCCGGAAGGTAGTGCCTCCAACCGCTCGCAGAAAGCCGCTCGGACTATCCTGGTCACGGCACCAGTTAAAAAGGAAAAAGGTCGGATTTGGCCGGTTGGTCCGATCGTACGTTGGTCAGCGGTACTTTGTCCGCTCGTCCGGCGACACGTTGCCGGTTGGGGCAGCCACTCCAGACTTCTTCAGACAAAACTGATTTAATCAAGACGAGACCGAAATACAAACACTTAAAGAAAAGGCGGTTTAAAGAAAGGCTGTTAAAAAAAGGCCGTCGAAAAGCGGCCGAGACTGGGACTCGGCGCGCTCCCCCCGCTCTTTGTTTGCAGCGGTTTTTATCCCCTCGATAATTGGGCGGAGCTTTAATAAACCGGCTCTCGCCCAATTCCAACCAATACTGCTGCAGTGGCACTGCGCATACAAGTAGGCGGAGCCCAGTGCACGCCAGGGCCCGACTCTGGAGGCGCCACTGCTTAGCTAGACAGTCGGGGGTTTAAGGAGTCGTCGACCTTATTGTCCCCCACCCGCACTTCTATGTTTGTCAAGGGATCCTTTCAAGGGGTCGTCGGCCCCTTGGTCCCCGACAAGGCGGTCGCGGTCTTTCCCGCAGCCTTGGACGGCATCCGAAGCGCGCGACCCGCTGTCGCCATTCCTAACCCCTGCCGACTTCAGACGGACACGGTAGGGGGGGAATTAGCCTACGGGCGCCGTAGGCTTCTGCCTTAACAGGCGAGCTCCGTGCGAAGTGAGATCATTTATTATATACCAGGTGTTCCTTTAGAAGGTCCAAAATTTATTTAAAAAAATGGGTAACTAACCTTGTATTAATTTTATACCTGGGGCTATATTGGGGGATACGGCAGACACCAGTAATAGGCAGAAGGCTTCCATTAGCTCACTAAAATGCATATCTTAATTAAATTTTTATTTTCATATTATGTTGTATTTCATATTATGTTGTATTTGCAGATTTGGAGCACCTCCTGCAAATACTATAGGCAAGCAAAAAAGATCACTTTAAAAACCCTGACAGGCAACTTCAAGCGCTAACACAGAATCAGCGGCCGCGTCCGACGTAGATCGCTCAAAAAAAAAGTGTGCGCTTTGGGGCCGGACTGCAAGCGCCATGACTGCGCACATTGGGCGCTGACGAGGCCGCTATCAGCCAGGCCCCAGGCGAAAACAAATTCAAAACGAAACGCCGCGCGCCCGTATACCAGAAACATGTGCAAACAGTTTTCTCGGCGCTCCGACCACGAAGAAAAATGTGCCGCGTACTACTCCCTATGTTCTCGCCACTGAGGGCTACGCATGAATCCTAGAATATCCGAGCTCCAACATAATTGAGTAAAGAGTCTGCATATAACGTCTTTTCACGTGCTCGCTTACCGAACGAAGTTCTCTGCTCACGCGCGGCGCGCAGTCTCTGGTTGTGAGGCGCACTTCGCGTCGCTCCACCTCTTGCAGTATTAATAGCAGTTTAACGATTTTTACTCAGCCAAAAAATTTAGGGCCGAGTTCTGATATGAGTAATGCTTTACGAGATGCATGATGCATGCCTGCAAGCATAACAGCTAAGCACTTATTTTGTAAGCTGCAGTTTGCTGCCGTCCTGACATTCTCATTCCAGCGCCGTTCATCTCACTACTACCGGAAGTCTTGCATCCACAAAATTACGCGCCATACACTACACAGAACACCGGTTCGCGCAGTCAAATTCTCATAGAGTTAAACACAAATTCTTACCTCGAGCTTCCTCCTTTTCGGGAAAGCTGGCCTCGGTGGCGGTGACGAGCTCCTGTGCGCGAAGACAGACGGTATTGCGCCGGGTTTCAGTCCAGCTGACTTTGTTGACAGGCCCAATGAACGCATTATCGACAGGCTATGGTTATAGTCTTCATCACGAAAGTGGTCAGAGCATAGCACTGTAGTCTTTGAGGGCTTGAAATCCCTTCGCTTCACAGCAGCGACCCACCTCGCGGAAAGCTTCTTATTTTGCGGGAAATTATGAAAGACCACATCGTCGCGGCCGCTGGTGTTAGTGCAGCCGAAGGCTGCGCAGAACACCGGCATGATGGTCCACCGCTTCACTCGATGCTGCCCACGTTTCTGTACGTCACCACAAACATAAAAAAGCACAAATACAGGAACACACGGCAGATCGAAGCAGCGTACGATGGCACGCACGCAGAAACAAGCACGGTCGCGGAGGCTGCATGGCGACGGAACACCAATGTTTACGTCACCACCCCACGGTTTCCGGTTTCGGCTCGCATCGTCAGGGTCATCAGCAGCGCTCGGCGGACAGCGTGGGGCGGAGCTACCGCGCAATTTTAAATGGCGATTACGTCGCTCCTAAGTGATTAATCTGCAAAAAAATTTCACCCGCATGATTTTTAAGGTTCCCACATCCATACGTGAGCATCTTAATGAATTCGAAAATCTCTTCAGCTTCCCTTTAACGACGGTTCTCCAACGTACATTCGTGGACTGTCTTACAGCAGCTGTCTGGACTTGGCGTTTGTGTCTCGCTGCCTTACGAGACGTGTCCAGTGATTTGCCGATGTAGAAACGCATGGAAGTGACCACATTCCCACATATATTATTTTTCTTGGTCTGGCTGGTTGCATATGTACCAAACGTTTGCAACGTGTAGACTGGTCTATGTCGAAAACCCTTATGAAATATACCTGCAGAGAAGACAATACAACAGGTATTGCAGAGCGCATCAAGGCGGCTACGGGAAACGCGAGATGCTTCTTCACTCCACTGCCAAAGGTCACAGACTTCGATGTGGAGCTGCAGCACATCCGATCACTTTGACGAAGAGCAGAACGAAGATACTGGCGCAGAAAGTCGCTCCTCGACCTCAGGGATGCAAGGCACACGCAGAAGAAAATATAGAACAGAATTCAAATCTTGCATGCTGACCATTGAAAGACATTCTGTGAATAGCTGGATCCACGAACGCCTCTCTCACGCATTTGGAGTGGGCTGCGTGGTCTACGAACATCTCCTCACCAGCTTCACCCATTCAAGTCTCTGGCACTTCACCAAGAACGCAGCGAAGCGGAGATTGTGAAGACTTTTGGGCACGAATAGTAGGCCGCAAGAACTCATCCATAACTCTGAATTGCTATGAAGTGCCCAGTTCTAGGGACTCGCAAATGGACCTCCTTTTCTCCATGGAAGAACTAGACGCCGCCATGGCTGTTTGCAGACGGTCATCGTCCCCGGGTCCCGATGGAGTAAAAAAAATTGCGCCTCTCCCGTAACCGAGAGTAGAGTAAGCATGAAATGTTTACGGGCCTAACACAGGCTCCATTGCTCGGCTTAAGCAGCTGTGACGGTGTCGGCATTGAAATCCAGGACAATGCAGAAGCGTACGCGGACACGACGAGACGCAGGCCTGACAAGGATGTATATGCAGCACGTTCGAATACTCCGCGAGCGTGTATACATCTGCCTGCCAGAGGGGGAAAGGGCTTGAAGGCCAAGCGGCCGGTCTTTTACATGCGTGAGTGTGGGACCGCAGCGCCATCCTTGGGGAGGGAGCGAAAGTTTTCCGCCGAAAGCCCTTCTCGCCCTCTTCCTCTAAGCGGCCTTCTCTCAAAGCCCATAACAGATCACGTATGACAACGAAGTGTATTGTGGCATGTATGTGCTTTTTCCACGCGTTATTAGAAATCGGAAATTATAATTCCGTGCATTATCAAATGCACAGCTCGACTGATATCTTGATAAACATTGAGAAGACACTGGCAGCAGTTATTTTTTGTGACTCGTTTGGAGAGCAACCGGCGCTTGTATGCCGGTCCCGTAGGAGGGCTTAGAGAGTCTCGTTGAATCTCGTTAAGTCTCGTACGGTGCCCGGATGTTCTCGTTTCAGAGCCCGGATGAGTGGAAATCAGAGCCCGGATGAGTGGAATTCAGTGCCCGGATGATGGCTATCGGTCTCGGCGTGACGTCACCACAATGCCGACAACGGGAGCTAAAAGCATTTCATGCTTAATACTCTGCACTTGCAAACCTTGGTCAGGAGGCTGGACGTGCTCTTTTAGGCCATTTCAACTGATCATGATTTGCTGGTACAGTTCCGGATGCGTGGAAATCAAGTCGTCTAGTTCCGGTCCTTAAACCCGGAAAATCACGGCTTGACTTTGCATCGTGTCGTTCAAATGCGTTGGCTAGCTGCGCGGGCAAACTCATGGAAAAGAAGGTACTTAAACGAATTGAGTGGTATCTAGAGCGCTAACAAATATACCCAGATGAAATGTCGGGGTTTCGAGGTGGACGTTCGTCTATTGATAGCGTGATTCACCTGGTGTCATCAGTTCAACATCAGAGACATCTGAAGCGCTTGACCACGGCGTTGTTTCTGGATGTTAAAGGGGCATAGGACGACGTCACTCATCAAGCATTTTTCACGCTCTGGAATCTGCAGAACTTGGTGGTCGCATGTTCTGATGGATACGCAATTATTTATCCAACAGATCCCTCTTTATTCAGAACGAGGATGAACCAACGTCTTCACATTTCACTTCCCGTAGGGTCCCACAGGGTGGGGTACTTAGTCCAACGCTTTTCAACCTTGCACTTTTCGGCCTTAGCGACGTACTACCACAGTCGACGCAACCCTCAGTCTATGCGGACGATATCTGTATCCGGGCATCAGGAGCTACGCGACCACAAGTTAGAGCAAGGCTTCAAAAGGCGGCCAGCATTCTTACGGCCTACCTCCGCCTGCAAAGCATAGAGGTTTCTACTAAAAAATGTTCCCTTGTTGCCTTTACACGCAAGAGAATGTATCATTACCCCGCATGCACAAATGGCTCAACAATAACCTGCGAAATAAGCCATAGCTTCCTTGAAGTAATCATTGATCGTAACCTATCATGGAGCCCACATGTCTCGTACATGAATAGGCGACTGACATCGAACGTTCCCGTTCTCTCCTTTCTTGGAGGGAAGTCGTGAGGCGCATCCGTGCAGTCGATGCTCCAGCTGTACACCGCATTATTCATGGGATACCTTTGGTAAAATCTTCCTGCACTTGGAAACTTGAGGAAAACGAACATACGGTGTCTACAAAGTATTCAAGCTCAAGCTCTCAGGACGTGCCTAGGACTGCCGAAATGGGCGTCTACAGCCGCAACAGTACTCATCGCCCGGGAGAAACCAGTGACTGCCTATATAACAATCGATACCTTGAGAGCATATATTTGACACCTCTCTAGGATCCCCGCTCACCATCTTGCCATTCTTCCTGCTAACCGGCCGCGTACATCCTTTGCGAAAATTATTGATGCCCATCGCAACTTTTTACCATCCCACTTTACACCAGCCTCTAGACAGACCTCTTCATTATGGAGCCTGCACCAACCTCGCGTAGTTTTTTCTATACCAGGCACCAAAAAGAAGGCTGCTTTATCGCCAGCAGCATTATAACATACCACTGTTGAATATTTGCATGAGAAGCAGGGACACCGACTGCACGTATACACCGATGGCTCAGTGACCCCGTCCAGTTCCTCGGGCTCCGTGGTCGTCCCCGTAAGGACCATAATTAAGAAAGTGAAAACATCACACTTCATCGACTGGTACAGAACTTACTGCGATTCGCGTCGCCATTGAGCATATTAGTGAAGAAACAAACCGGCAATGGTCTCCAAGCTTTACAATCTGCTCTTCGTCATGGGTCCCATGAATAACTGGTCGCGAAAACTGAGACCTACACCACACCGCCATCAGTAAAGGGCACGATATTATTTACCAATGAGTGCCAGGACACAGCGGCATCGCAGGCAACCACCTCGCGGACGAGGCCGCGCGTACTGCTCACCACAATGGCTATTTTGTGTGCATCCCCATCTCGAGAACCGACGCAGCGGGTAGGCTTCGAACACTGGCGCGAGGGATCACGCTTGCCTTGCGGACTTCGGGCCAGTTTTCGAACCAGCGTCTGTTATCTCTGGATCCTGTCCTTAAGTTGCGGCTCCCATCCGGACTACCACGACGTGAGGCAACTTTGCTGTGCCGCCTACGGCTTAATGTCGCATTCACAAACCACTTCTCTACTGTGATTGGCATGACTGATAACCCTGCGTGTGACATCTGTGGCTGTGATGACACCATATCTCATATTCTTTTGTGAATGTCCAGCGTACTGTTATGTAATACATTATCTCCGCCTTGCGCTGGAATCCAACACTTCACGCCCGCTAACGGAGTTCCAGATTCTTGGACCCTGGCCAGAGAGATCATCGGCGGTGAGGGCCTGCCAGGCCCTCTGGCGGTTCTTGCGAGTGTCGGGCCTGCACGACAGGCTATGACTTTGCCTAAGCCTTTACGCCTCCTGCTTTTTCTCATCCCTTTCTTTCCTCCCTCACCTTTATATGCCCTCATCTCTTTCCCCCAGAGCAGGGTAGCAAACTGGTTTCATCTACCGGCTAACCTCCCCGCCTTTCCTCTTCCTCCTCCTCCTCCGGTATATATAGTGGACGGGTAATTATCCATCTTTATAAATGTCGAAATTTCGAGCGTTTCGGAATATGTATAGGTGCCGAATTATATATTGCTGTTTTTTAATATCGCCTAATATGGCGTGAAATTCCTTACGCTTATTCGGTCGCATGATAGTTGTCTTGTGCGTGCACATACATTTTATGCACAGGTTGCAGACTGTGCTCCTGCTGGCTATGTACCAGGTGCGGAAAAGCTAGTAAAAGAATACTTTTAACGAAAAAATGACCCGTATCTAACGCGAAAATTACCGTACATTGAAGCCACGAGTCTCTCATCTTTCAGGCAGACTCCTGACCCCCTTGGAACTAGAGGGTGTTCAAAAATTACTGATTCGAAATAGTCCGGCAAATACCCAGACCTATCCTGAAAAATATAATGGCGGACATTGTAGAGTGCACTTCCCGGCAGTTCAAGACGACTATTTGAAAAAAGCACTTACTTGAGTGTCCTACTTCTAACGTCGAGTGTCCATGAAAACAGCACTTGGTCTTCAGTTATGCTTAGCAGGGATAATCCAAATCCAGTCTTTCTAAATACAGAGGATGCCTAACGTACCATTCGCTTTTTGCTGTCACGAAGCGCAGCGAGCGAAATAAAGCGAATTCATCAAGAAGGACTTCCGCTTCGACAAGCGCCGCCGTATTCCACGCTACCAAAGAGGTCTTTCACATTTTCTTCATTTCACTCTCGCAGGAAACCTACCCCCAGAGTAAATTCTTCGCGAAATCGGTCTCCGGCGCCTGCGATTTATATTCCTGGTATGGACAATCTAAATTTTAAAAACACATCTTTTTTACCCACGTTTGAGTACTGTGGGCAATGAACATAATGCAGACAATAGCCCGAAAACTGCGGTAGTAAGTCGGAAGCGAAGAACGCAAGCACACTTGATAAGAGGAAAGAGGAGCATCCCGGAGCAGCGCCAATACTGACTTGCGCCAATACAACTTTGCTGGCCTCGCAGCCATACACCGCATGTCTGGTTGCCTAGGAACAACGCAAGAAGCTCTTGGCAAGCATAACAGGCTCAGTTTGTTTTCAGAGCTTTTTACGGCCAACGAGGCGAACTATCGCCGCCAATGGCCGCTTTACTTCATTTAAATGTCAGCGTAGGAAATGTTGATATTCTTTTCGGAGCCGGCTACTCATCTCTCGCCATATAATGAAATATAATGTATGCACAGCAAAGAAAGAAAGAAGGTATGGGGTGAGAACAGCTCCGAAAATGTTCCAACCCAGAGTTTCTCTTTGGTCTCTTGGTACTGATGACTCAAAAACAGGGCGGTGCATCCTGGTCACGAACCAGGAACTAAAACATGCGCAGTTTTTGAGCTATTGCGATCATCCATGCGAACGTACGGTGTGGCTGATATTTCGACGTGAGAGGTCGACAGCATCCTGCTTGATAAGAGAGTTCATCACTGCGGGCGCCTTGTCGAAAAACACGACAGGATATTTTCTTTCGTCACGCACATTCTTTGCAGTGTTTTTGGCCATAAACTTGAATATAATAAAAAAAGAATTGCCTGTGGTATTCTGTGACTTCTTGTCCCAGCAACATAAGTACAGATAAGTAGTACCGATACATACTGTGGTACTGCAGATGAATACTACAACAGTGAAGAAAAATCGGCCGTAGCGTCAAAAAGACAAAACATCGTGTCGTACTTTGGGCAAGATTCTAATGTTTTTTGTTTTTTTTTAGATTGGGTAGAGACTACACGAGCCCTTCCATAAACTCTACCAAGCTTTTTTTTATGCAGCCATGGTTGAATTTGCAAGTAACTTTCTCTTCAAAGCAGAGTGTGAAACTCGGAGAGGAAGTTGCAGTAATCCACATCGGCGCCATTATGATACTGCCTAGAATCCTGCGCATAATGAGGCGTAATAGGCACCTTTAGCATACCGTGGAACCACTACCCTTACCGGAGTAACGGTAGCTCGCGCGCCGTCAATGTCCATGAGTAGGTCACCTAGTGGGCGTCGGTTGACGCCAGGTACCCGGCAGTTGCGCTTACGCCTGCCGCGTCGGAGCCAATTAGCGCGTACTCTCTGGGTGTAGGAAAAAAACGTTCCCGGAACACGAGTCCCCGGAAAAAAGGTCCCCGGAAAAAGCGTCCCCTGAGAAAGCGCTCTCTGGGAAGAAATGTCCCCAAGTGAAAACTTACCCAAAAATTAATTCTTCCACTACCCGCCAGACAAAAAATTGCCCTCTTTATTGAACTTGTCCTTGAATTTGAGAATAAATGTAAGCATGAAGTATTTTGTAGTACCACATCTCACCACGATCCTAGTCTTCTTTTTGAAAATAAATGCCGCAGCGTTTAAGTCAGTACAGAGACAAGTATCCAACCTTTTTCACACTGCAAACCGTTATTTCACGTCTGCTAACACGTCTGCTAACCACGTCCGCTACCTTGCAAGCTCTGGTACCAGCGGGAAACTGCTTTCTCCAGGTGCAGCGCATTGGCGCTGAACTACCACCCCCTGAATACTGCATCGGGCATCGGGCTCATGTGATAGCGCGATGATAGTGAACACTGCATGCCCAGAGCTTGTGCCACGTTATAATTAACCTATAAATACGAAGCACAGCAACAAACATATTTAGCTTGTGTCTGTCTGTGTGTTAAAATTTCCTTCTCATCAAGCATTCTGTTGCAAATCTGTGAAGCCTTGCGCGATAAACCACTTCCACATGTGTCCAGACCGCTGAGTTCAGGGGTCCGTAATTCGTTCTACCGTCCAACAACTTCAATCCGCCTCATCTTGTAAAAGCCCACTAGTGGCGCCTCCCGCATGTGAGGCAGATACTGAAATCCCTGTGGGGTACAAGGTGTTTAATGGCACCCGTTTAGGGACATATTTTCCCACTTCACAAATGGGGACGTTTTTAGCGGGGGCATTTTTTCCGCGGACCTTTTTTGCCAGGTACTATCGGGGACAAAATGGTATACTCCTCGCGGCGGGAGCTGGAGCAACGGAAAACTGCGGCACTTTGGCGAGCTGAAGCACGAAACGTTGAAACGAGCAAAGCGACATGCCTGCTGATAATAAAGGTCACGCACTGGCTTTCTCGATCCCAGATGCCGCCTTTAGATGGCGTTGTAACGCCGTTTTCCGTTGCTCCGGTTCCCGCCGCGTGGAGTATACACCGTTTTTGTCCCCGATAGTACATCGAGGGCGTTTTTTCCGGAACCCGTGCTCACTGGTGGTGGGCGGGCTACCGGTAGTCCGGCACGTGGTATGCTAAAGGTTTCTAATATTAACGACTCACTGATTAAAACTGCATTAGGCCTGAATCGGAGGCGTATAGATGACAGCGGCGAGTTGTTGCTAACACTTGTCGCCGAAATGTGGTGAATCGTATTGAAAGCCATCGCAAGCACTCCTTTCTGTTGAATACATGTGCTGAACAGCAAAGTAACCACGGTGCATTTGGTCTGATGCGCAAGAACCGCGCTCCAAAAAACAGTGGCATTTTCAGAGAGAGGCCGCAAAGGAAATTTACCGAAGTCTTGTGGAATCGTGAGGTGCGGACTCTAACGAAAGATAGAAATTTGTTGATAATAGGGAGTAGTGCTTACCCTGAGAATTATTTACGCAGTACGTCGTGGCTCTCCGTGCAAATTGAAGCTGTGCAGCAACAGAAACACGCGAGGGATGTCGTAGGAGAACTTCGGTTCATACTGCTTCATGCGCTAATGATGTTTAACTGCTTAGGTGTTATCGTTGAAACCGCATTGTGAGCTTTCTGTTTTTCACTATTTTATTCGCCATGCTGTTAATGGTACCGAAGTATTAGTCGAAAATTAGTGAACAAGTTATGCACTTTTATGGATGCTTGCATAAATTTTTCCACTTAAGGCACGTTCAGGTCTCCACAGCGAGCGAAGAACTAGTCTTTATTGCTTGAGTTTGGCGCATGATAGCCTTAGATGCTTATGCGGGACCAAACCCCACAAAACACAACAATAGTCTCTGTTGTCCATTAGGAATCTCCCGGGCCATAAATGCGTCAAGGTACGGTTTTTTTTATGTACTTCGTTGTGAGAACAGATACGCTGAAATCCGATTAATTTCTATTTATTTAGCCTTCGAGGTACGGGGTAGGGACTCAAAAATGCAAGGTGAAACCCTATACAAAACGTAGCTTATATATGAAAAAAAAAATCATGGCACAAAAAGCACGAAGCGAAACCGCATAATATATCGCAGGAATACTTTGAGAAAGAACAGTCTCAGTGAAATGTCATGGCGGGCAGTGCGCTTTAATGTGGCTCAAAATGTCACGGTGAGCAATGCATTGCGAGAATTGATTAGCCACAGTGCATGGCCGGAAATTGCGACCGCTTTCGCGGTGACAATGCACCGAATGGGATAAGCGGCGAATAAAGAGAACTCGTGACTGTTGGCCTCAAAGGCGCGATGGGGACCTTTATCCACTGCCTGCAAGGGCGCACTTTGGTGCAGTCGCTATCTCTGCGCTCGTTTTTGCGCAAGCCAGCGGAGTTGAGCGCACAACGGTAACCTGCACCGAAAGTTGATTCTTGATTGCCGGTGATGTTACGCATTGCCATTAAATCTATGTGCCCTTTAAAGCGATATCCTTTGTTCAACGTGAGACGCACCTCAGGCAAGAAAAGTTCCGTCGTATGAAAGTACATTTTCTTAATAATTTGGCGAGCGTCGCCGTCTCTGTACGCCCTTACAAAAATGCACATTGAGCTTCTATTGACAGCTTACTGAGTCCGTGTATAGTCTATGACATTAAACAAAAACTCAAACTTTATTGAGCTCGTTCATTAAGATGTAAGAATGTTCTCTACTGATATGAGTCAACAGTAGCCGCTTTCTTGCAGGTAATTTGAACCCCAATAGACGATATGCGAAATTGCTTGGCGGTCTGGCAACACCGCGCCCACAACTTCCGGTTTCCATCTTGGCGCGGTCGAGCTCGTCGAGCTGGTGCATCGTTTGCTATGCGTACTTTCTTCTTGCGAGTGGAATTTCAACAGGCAAGCTTCAGCTGCTGCGTTGTTTTCTCAGCTGATCTTCGACCAAATGTAGGTGCTTTCAATAAGCGCCAGCTTACTCCTACCGCATCCTCAGCTTCGCTTGAAGTCTGGCGCTGATGATCGCAATAATCCGCACTCGAAAGTGGGTTGGAAAGTCGAACCGTGACCGTGTGCTGTTGTCGTTTTAATGCTCGCATTAAAGCACCAGTTCAAGCATCACACATTATCATGGCTATTTTATTCCCAGGTGGACGCGAATTCATCTGGTAGGGTAGCGAGCGGTTATTTTGCGGTGAGTGCGCACGTGTGTTGACAAACTTCTGTGACAGTGCGAACTTTCGTTCGCGCCGACGCCAGGAGCTTCGTGCATTGCAGTATAATCACACAAGACCCTCGACCAGCTGCGTAATTCGATTCCTTTACTATAATGTGCAATGCGCATCCGCGGTTTTCAACGTCACCGTTTCAGAGCCCGGCGTCGGTTGATTTTCGCCACAATTCGTTGAAACCGCGTCCTGCATAAGACGCAGTCAGTCGACATTAACAAGAGGAAAGTAGGTATGCACATATAATTCAAAATATTGTAGGCAAAGACGCAGCTTTTTTTTTCAGATAAGCACTGAGCCACCGCGGCGGCTTGATTAGATAAAGATGTTACAGCTGTAGGTGCATGCACGGACTCGATACGCTGGTCAAGCTGTGTGTGCAGGGGCGAAATTAGCATGTTCGGTTGCTTCCGAAACTTAATTAGCTTACTCGCAAACTTGGACAAATGGCTTTGTTGCGAAGCAAGCTGTTGGAGCTTGCCACAACGATAATAAAATCTGATGGCCTGAAGCGTTTTCAGAACACTTAGACATGCGTCCCTCCTTCATAATAAAGTAGCTATATTATTCGCTTCTTTTTTTTTAGATTTTCGTGGCCGCAGATATCGAAGGTATAGGAATCCTCCAGAAATAAACCATTCGCACCTCAGTTTTTATACGTAGGGTGTATTGCTTCACAAAGACTCCTTAACGCGCATAACATATGCGTATATGGTCCAGAGAGTTTGCTCGCCCTTCTAAAACTAATTGAACACGGGAAAAACTTAACTGAACACGTAGCAAACTAAGCAGTAATCGGCATATGGTTCTTCGAGTGAACTTATTTCGCCACGGCACAAGCGATTGGCCCGCTCAAAAAAATTACCTTCTCTATTACGTTGTTCAAGTATGCGTCTATATATATTCACGCCCGACCGGAGAGTTGATAAATGCACGAAATCGGCTTCTAATTTTGATCAGAGACAACAAAGGCTGTGGTCCTTATCTTAATTTAAACAACAAATCACCTCGAGAGATTTGTCAAAAATCAGCGTAGAAAGCGAAAGCTGCGCACTGATCCGCGAGCTGACACATGATACCTCGCATGGCGTTTTGTGTTACTAAAACGTTGGGACGGGGTAAAAAAATAGAAAAGCGAAAAGCTGGAACGCACCTAGTTCTGGCACGCATCGTAGTGTCTTTTCACAGTGGAGAGGGTAGCGCAACACTGCATCGGCATTTTACTTTTCAAACGAAGCGCAGCCGTTTTAACCCAACGCTAGGCAGCGGTTTCGTTTTCTGTACCGTGCCAACATGGAGGACTTAGTTCTCGGAGCGCCGAGAGATGGCGCTGCGCATTTCGCATATCGTCTATTGAATGTGAGTCAACAGGAAGCCAACTGTCTGCGCGTCAGTTGGATCTCGGTTAATTTCGTTCAGCAATTGTTTCCTAGAGCTTAATTTTACTATGAACACACAATAAAAAGCTGATCAGTATTGTTAATATTTCAGCGATATTTATGAACCATTCACTGGAAGCATTGAAAAATTCGGTCAAATGGAAAAAAAAACCTTCTACAAAAGTAGAAGTCTATATCAAGCTTCAATTTTAAGAACTGACTTATACCATTCTTTGCCGCCGCGGTGGCTCAGTGGCTATGGTGCTCGGCTGCTGACCCAAAAGACGCGGGTTCGATCCCGGCCGCGGCGGCTAGAATTTCTTTGGAGGAGAAATTCTGGAGGCCCGTGTACTGTGCGATGTCAGTGCACGTTAAAGAACCCCAGGTGGTCGAAATTTCCGGAGCCCTTCACTACGGCGTCTCTCATAGCCTCAGTCGCTTTGGGACGTTAAATCCCATAAACCAACCAACCTTATACCATTATTTTTCGCTGTTCCTACACTAAGGACTCACTTTAAGGAGCATTACATTGCAGTTAAACCTATAGGTTTGTGCCACCAACAGATTGCGTCTATTATCCTGAAATTTGTTTCTACATCCGCGGTTATTAGCAATTCGCCACTAATACTTGATGGTACACCCTTCGTAGCCAGTGTATAAGCATAAGCCTTTCGAGGCAGGTGAACGTATAGGTGTAGCATCTTTATGTTATGTTTAATGTCGTCTACGCGAAATTATTTACTGTTTACAGTGTGCTGGAAAATTTGGTGATTCCGGTTAGAAAATGCTGGTTCAGCGGAAGCTGCGCATACTTTAAAAACCAGCGCAACGGACGTCGGACAAGCGAGCAGACGCGAAAAACATTTTTCCCGCCTACTCGCTTGTCTTTCGTTCGTTGCGCTGTTTGTTTTTTTTTTAAGTATGTTGCACCAGCTGGCTCAACTCTCCGTTTTCCTGCGCATAAGTTTTTGGTTTCGTGGAAGCTTGAAAGCGTATCATTGGGGTGTGCGCATAGTATTTCAGAAATGTTAAATTACATGGCAGACTGGATATTTTATTGATCTTTTTCCCAAAGAAAGAATTTTATAGCGTTCTGGTTATGTTTTCGAATCAAGATGTAGGCTGTTACCGCTGGGGATAGTGAGTGGACTCAGTACTCATTCGAATTCCATAACATATAGAATGTATCGAGGAAGCTCAACTTAGTCTCTGTTACCACTCTGTATTGGGCTTCAGTTTGATCGTGGTATCCAATTCGTTATGGTCCCTCAATAGAAAACCTCAATGAATGACGGGTCAATTTATTACGAAAAGGTTGTAGTGAGCAGATTGTATTAAAGGGGCTCTGAAACACCTTCCGAGCAGAGCACATGAGCTGGCTCAATCACTGCTTTGCGTTTTCATAAACACTTGAGCCAAATAATACATTTCTACACAGAGCAGAGCACGCGCGAAAGGGCGAGCCTTTTCCGGCTACTTTTTCATGCTCGCACCCGTCTCTGTCGCACCGCTTCTGCATATACCAGTTCAGGGATGACTATTGGCTAGATTCTTTCAGATGTCAGTTGCTGTGTGCGCGGTCAATAAGCAGCGTAGCTCTGGCGAGTCAGGAAGCTACTCCTCCGGCGGTGGGCTGAGGAGCGCCGACCTTTCAGCGCGCAAACAGTGACGAGGGGAGAGGGAAAGGCGCGAATACGCTGAAATTCAAATTTTGACTGGAGGTAACTAACCTTCTGCAAATAGCATAAAAAAAAATTGTTTCTAGAGGATATTCGTGAAGCGGCGTCCTTTAACATCACATGCATACCTAAACTTTATAACAGCCCTTCTCAGAGGCCCCTTAAACGTGAATTTGAACCCGTAATGTATATGTGTAAGCGAGGCTATACTGTTTTCGAGACAGAACAACAGCACAAAAGAAAACACATTCACAAAAGGAAAAAATCACGCACAAGGACGAACGCTGCACTTACAACTGTTTTATTGCAACAACTCATGATGAATATAAAGCCTGCATCGCCTATGCGCACACAGAAATACTGAAAAAAAAAGACACATGCCAAAGGCAAACACACAGCCGACATACACTGTAGGCAACACTTTGTTTCAGATAAAACGTTGAATTCTGGTGTGTATAAGAATACTGACGCATCGCCTACAGAGTTATTGCCACTTTTCCTTATATGATACACTTTTGAGGAGTTGAACTCTTTTGCCTAGACCTTTTAATTGTCCAAATGCGGCGCACACTTCTTGGAGGCCCTGTAAAGCTGAATTAAATTGGTTTGAAGTATGCGTATTTTAACAATTAACTTGAACTAAGATTTGAACTGAGTGCAAATCTCATTCCTCAATCGGTCGTTGGCACATCGGCCAGTTTGGCCGACATACGGTCTTCCGCACGGTAGTGATATTTCACACATCACTCCTTTTTTTTTTTATTCAAATACCCCAAAGGCCCTTTACAGGCATTACATAGGGGGTTAAAGAAAAACAATAAAGCAATCGTATTACATAACACAGTGAAAAATATCACACAGCATAAACAAACATGAGCTCAGATAAATAGGGAAGACAACAGGATAAATAAAGTATTTTAAAACACGCACACACGTGGACCACATTGTTCAAGACAATCTAAAAAAGAATACACATTGCACATAGTGCCTGGTATGTTTTTTCCGCATTCATTTTTTCTGGTCTGCTTACCGGAGATACTAGGGCATAGTCCAGTGAGCTTAACCACGCCAGAAAAAAACAAGCCGTACACCAAACATGCTCGCAACTTTCTTCATGTTGTGCGATACTTGGTGCAAATAGGCAGCAACTTCCGGTCGCAAGGTCCTTTCATTCTGCGTCGATCGTATTCAGATTCGTTGCGTGTGTCTTCACTTTTTTCAGGGAGGTTTCGGCCACAGCCGTCACGACCCACAAAGAATAGCCTGAAGCTGATATTCTTGCCAGTTGATTATCAAAAATGGCCTGTGTTTCATAAATGCACGGTTTCCCGAAAGCATTCGAGGCGCAAGTTAATTATGTTTTTCCTTATTAGTTTTTAAAGCGCCGAATCTTAACACAAGAGTTGTTTTTGAACACGAGGGGTGTACTCCTGACACCCACGGTCTTCACAAAACTTGACATGTAAATGTAAAAATTTAAGGTCATTCTTCCTCGGTGTTTCAAAAGTGAAAGTCGGTTCCTTTCCATGCTTGTAAAAAACTTCTAAAGTTCTATTCACAATAGCGCAGTAGTGTAAACGGCTCTGTTTGTCCAAAACGATAATAAAAGAAATCTTCAGCGTATTGGAACCCTTTTGAGGCCAAAAGGGTTCCTGAGGCCAAAATTTGTTCCATTCTGGCTGAAAAAATTCTCTTAAATTGAGTGCTACGCAGGTCCCAGTGTATATTCCTTTCTTTTGTAAATAGCGCTGGCTTTTAAAAGCGATAAAAGTACCTCTGAGATAAAATTCTGAACGCGTTAAAAATTGTCATCTGAATTCTGGAAATGGCACTGTTTTCAATCCACAGTTTCAGTGATGTGAAAAGCTGCGGTTGAGGTATGGAATAAAACAGATCTGCTGCATCAGCACAAAGCCGAATCCAGAGTTGCGGTTGGCCTTTAGAAAATAAATTTCCGCCTTAGAGTCCTTCATGGAGAGAGGGTCAGTAATGGTAAGTCGTTTCAAAGATCTTTCCAGAAACTGAGTTACATGCTACTGCCAATTGGCATTTTCACTTGCTTTAGTCCGAAATTCTACCCATGCTTCTCTGCACTAAACAGCACTTTGAACGCATTGCCTTTACAATTATAACAAACATTTTTACAGTTGTAAAAAAGCTTAAACATCCTGTCATGTCCAATATCTTCGTAGAAGTCAGTAATGTTTTGTTTGGAAATTGTTTCACAATGTTTTATAAGCGGTAAGTTCTTCTGCATGGCTTGAAGGGCTTTCTCGTAGGAAATACCTTTTGGTAACGCCACCAAGCCTCCTCCTTTGTATGGTTTAAAAAAAAAGACAGTTCAGGTTCCTCAAAGTGCGTCTCATCGTCTGCAAAGACATTGTGGCATGCCTATCTTTACACGTAACAGCTGTCTTCTAACGAAAGTGTGCATCGTCAAGCAAGCACCTTTCCTGTTGTTCGCCCGATGCTTTCTTCGTTATGCGTTGATTTAGTGCGACCAGCTCTTGTATCGTCGCTGTCACTGCTATGTATCGAGAATGCAATAAACTCGCCGAAGAGCTCGGTTAACTGATGCTATACTGTTCATCGCAAGAATTTAAATGAACGAAAGAAAATCTACCTTTTCATGGATTCTTTATGTGTTTACTGCGCAATCTTTGAGATTAGATGCTCTCTACTGTCAGAGTGAAAGAGCACCAGGGTAGGGGCAGACAGAGCACCAAATAGAAAAATCGCTTTGCTTGACGCCTTGAAGGCAAACCTGTTCTTCTTCAGTAACTTTGTACTCTTATCTGCAGCGTAAAGGAGCTTTCCTAATGCCCCTCCACCAATGAGATTAACCTGCAGACCTGAAAGGCTATTGAAAGGGGAAGAGCAGATCTGAAGCTAGTACAAATGAACCTGCGAGGCAGACGACAGGGCTTTAGGTGTTGTAGATAATGAGAATTTTATTATTTATTCAGAGAGTATACCTGGATCGTTCGAGGACATCCTAAGTGGGGGTCACAACTTATAATAAAACACAGCTTCCTTTGGACAGCGGATCTACATAGACAAAAGGAATTACTTTTAAGGATCTGTTTTTAAGAAATGTGACTTTGAAAAACAGTCGTCCAGGAATGGTACTTCTGGTTTTTAAAGGAATTATCCTGCAGCGCAGAAACATAGTCTGCAAAATGGTGAATACTTGTTTTTGTTAGCAACATGTGAGCATCAGTCGCATTGCCTCTCACGGAGCAAGAACAATTGTATCGTTTTGAAGGTCCAGTTCATTAAGGTTTAACGCCCCAAAGCGACTCAAGCTATGAGGGACGCCGTAGTGAAGGGCGCCGGAAATTTCGACCACGTGGGGTTCTTTAACGTGCACTGACATCGCACAGCAGACGGGCCTCTAGAATTTCGCCTCCATCGGCATTCGGCCGCCGCGGCCGGGATCGATCCCGCATCTATCGGGTCAGCAGCTGAGCGCCGCAACCACTAAGCCACGGCGACGTGATGGAAAAGGTTATCTTAGAACGAAAACAGGTGAAATGACGAGGGACAAACACTTTTTAGTGAAAGATAAAACAGGTACGATCCAATATCAAGCGGTCAAGATTTTCCAGCAGCAACGATATTTGCAAGCAGTGAAATGTTGCGTTGTATTGTACAGGCTCTCCATCGGATGAAAGGGGGAAAGTTTTTAATCACGCCCTCAAATGTATATTCGTGAGTCCAACACGTCCTATTTCGAGATGAAAATGCGCTAAGCGAACTATAAAATTTGCTAGGCATTTTGAGGCGAATGAAGCTGGTCAAGATCACTAAAATAATTGTCGCTGTCCTCAAGTACAACCTTAGTGGATAGTTTCCAGATCGTTGCAAGCATGCCAAAAGGTGCTGCGCTCCGCTATCACCGTCTTGTGATTATAGCGGTGTGTTTTCAGTCGCCGCTCGCCGTAATAAAAAAAGAGGAAGTGGATGGTCACACTCGCCATTAAGTTTCTTAAAATTGTCTGGAGGCCAAAATGGCACTGCTGTCTACGCGAGTGTCCTAAAAAACATTTCATCCATCGTGGGAACGCCATGAAGATGTTTCGTTTCATTTGGTTTATGGGGTTTAACGTCCCAAAGCGACTAAGGCTATGAGAGACGCCGTAGTGGAGGGCTCCGGAAATTTCAACCACCTGGGGTTCTTAAACGTGCACTGACATCGCACAGTACACGGGCCTCTAGAATTTCTTCTCCAAAAAAATTCAACCGTCGCGGCCGAGATCGAATCCGCGTCTTTCGCGTCAGAAGCCGAGCTCCATAACCACTGAGCCACCGCGGCGGCCCATGAAGATGTGGTTCAGCATTTACCTTTGGTGGTGTTGGGCCGAAAGCATTGAGTCTGCCAGGCAATCATGGTTGCACCGTGATACGATGGACATATTCAGCAACCGTAGCTACTCTGTGCCGATTAAACTGATGATAATGATGCATTTTTATGGCGCAAGAGAATCTATGGCCAAACAGCGCCAAAGCACAAGATGTTTTCGGCTGCTCAAGGTGGGGCAGAGGACAATTTTCCAAGCATTTCAAATCACAGAAGCCGAACACCAGGCCATGGGAAAGCTTGTGCCCATTGTATCACCGGTGGGTACCGGGTGGCACTGCGGATCGAACCTCGCACCTCCCGCATGCGAGGCTGATTCTCGAAGCACTACGCCATCGCTGTGGTGCCGATTAAACTATTTTAGTAGAACGTATTTTATTTCAGCGAATTTTACGCAAGTTCACGTTTGGAATTAAGCTTGCATGAAAACTAGCAAAGCGTTTTCGGGCGGTTTCCCTTAAGAAAAATTGCAATGTTACAATACACTTCACACTTTTGGGCCAACATTAGCTAAACAAAAAAACGCAACTACATCTTCCCGACATACTCCGAGGGATGAAGTTTCGAGTCGTTGCTTATCTCTATAGCTACTTATGAGAAAATCAATCCCTTACAAAAATACTTTACGAGTTTAAATTGAGATTTAACTAAATCTGCTCGATAGAGTCTTTTGATAATAAATTGCCCCGGTAGTGCGGTTTTCTACTGAGTTACCGTAACAAACTGCCACCGTGTTCAAAGTGAAACGCAATACAGAGTGGAAACTGAGACTCAACTGAGCTTACTAGATGCGTCCTACCGAGCGCAAATAAAATGTCTATTGAGTCCTTGCATTCCATACGCTGAGTGGTAACAGCCTGAACCTGGTACGAAAACCTTATGAGAACGATGTAAAATTATGTCTTTGGATAAAAATCAGTCGAAGGTTCAATCCGCTGTACATTCTAGCCTTTCTTGAACATATTTCGCACGCACTGCAACGGTACGCTTTTGATCTTCCACAGGCTGCAAGTGCAAGGACGTGAATCATGAGCTTTACAACAAATAACCTCTCTGCCAGCCCCCCGCAAGTTCGTGGAGGCAGCATTACAACACAGCATAAACATAAGCTACACCCATACAGTCATCTCCCTCAAACTTACGCGCTCATGCTTATATACTCGCTATGAAGGGTGTTCCATCTCGTATTAGTGGTTACGAAAAGTCTTTCAGCGCCATTGACTCAATCTGTGGGTGGCACAGAGCAAAAGGTTTAACTGGAGAATTTTGTTCATGCGCCCCTTTATAATGTCATGATCAGCAAGGTCGAAACGTCGCAACAGCCTTTAGGGCCACTGGTCAAGAATTAAGTCGAGGAACTTGGAAAAATTATCCAAGGACCGTGCCACTTTGGACATTTCTTGGCACGGTGAAAAAGCTATACAGGTCTGTAGAGCTTCTCTATCACTTGTATCGACAAAATGCAAGTCCCATTTGATGCTAAAAATTCATTCGCCGAGATTGAGAAATACAGATTAAAAAAACAGAGACATACGTCACTTTGAATGAGATGAAATTCATGAGCAAAACCATCGGTCATGTCAGGTGGCTGGTAAAACGCACCAGTCATAATAGTAGCACCGCATTTCACCGAAACAAACACACATATACAAAATAAGTGACTGTTATTGATACAATAAACTCTTTCTTAATAGTGATAAAGGCACCACCTGGTCTGAGAAATTTTCTGTCGCAACAGAAAAGACGGAAGCTTGATTCCGTCAAAAGAACACTACTGTCTCGAATGGAATCTGCTGCCATGCTCAGGGCTACGAGTGAAGCCTAAAATGAGTCTATTGCGGGAGAACGCGCAGGGTTTTTAGTATTTACTCGTCCTATTTCAGCTTAAAGGATGAAAATAAATTGATTAGAACACTCCTTACGTGATGATATTGAAGGAAGAAGAGCGTGAGTCGAAGGAACCCAATAATTCTGTCATTATAATATTGCTGCTGCCAGAAACATAGAAAGAGCGGCTGTAGTTTGACTCCCACACGTGCAAACCATTGTTCACGAGTAGCTTGTTAAATGCCAGCCAAACTATGTCCCCATCTTTTTATTAGACCTTAAAAATCCAGACACTTGCTGCTCTTTTCAGAGAAGCTTCAGAATGATCACGAGTGATATGTAAACGCATATTTTTCCGTTTGTACCCCTTACTAAGCAGGCTTTAAACTTCTTTCTGGTTGTAAAATTTATGTTTTTGGGCTTTTGGGCGCTGGAAAAGGTATCGAATTGGCTCATTTTAAATGGGTCGTGAGTTCCCAGCTCAGAAAAAAAAGTGTACAAATTTCAGTCATGAATCTGCGGTAAGTTTTCGGGAGCAAGTTTTTGTTTTCCAGCTGAAAAATTCTTAACACCCATTGTAGTGTTTATCAGCGCGTTATCGTCATAAAAATCCATGCAATGACGACTTCACCAAGCACGTGCACAATTCTCTTAATCAAATAAAAGTCAGTCCAGATAGAATTGAACTTACTGACTCTTCCTGGAATAGATGAAGCTTAAGAAACCGTGCGAATGGTCCAAATTTTTCAGTCTTGTCACGTTCGCCTTAATATTCTGGAATGCACAAAACCTAGTGTCATCAGAGTATATCTATGCCTTATATTTTTTTCACGCAAGTCTCGTCGGCCAGGGGGACACCCGAGCGCGTGCCCGACTAAGTCGTGGGGCGTGTCAGATCCGTCGTTTCTCGGCTGGAGCCACGGCTCAATCTTTTTCACCCCTACAAGAACGACGTCTTCCGACGCAGCAAGCAATCTGGACCACTTGGATACCAAATTTCGCCAGGTGGGCCCAAGTTTGCGGATTTTAAGACCGAATTGCACCCTACCACCCGGGCAACGCAGTTTGGCCTAAAGGCGTCGGCGTTCCACGCCGACGCGCGGCGGCGTGGAACCGGCCTCCCGAGATAACATGGCTGCCCCTGCATCATTCGTGAGGTTTTACGACCCCGACGGCATGATCTGGACGACCGTTTTAACGTCAGAAGGCGACAACTCCGCAGCTGTTCTGAAATTTCAGAACCAATCCCGCAACGAAGCGGTCGCGCGCCGATCGCTCGCTCAAGCCAAACTGGCGGCGTCCATCGCTGCCCCGGCCTCCGGCACACCGGCTGGCCAGACGCAACCTCCTAGCTTGCGCGCTGCAGGAAGCAAAGGCAAGGCCATTCCCAACTGGAAGCCTCGCCCACTCCCAAGACCGGGCCCAGACGACTTCGTGGCCGTGCTCAAGCCACGCAAACATATGTCGCTGCACCATGCCTTTTTCAGAGAATCGCTACAGCGCCGCCATTACGGTCTACCTCGGGCCCGAGGTAGCAAGGTCTGTTGCGGTTCTGCCACCCCGTGAAAAAACCTCGTTGTGATTCGCACCCCGCACCCGGCGGTGGATGATCGGCTCCTATGGGACATCTCCATTAACACCGAGCATAGGACGATTCCACTGCGCAGACACCTTCGACAGGACGGACGCGATGTCTGCCACGGCGTCATCACCGTCAGCAACTCGGACACTACTGAATCGCTTCTGCAGCAGGTGCAGTGGAGGGCAGACACCATCGCCGAGGTTAGGAAATAATTCGGGTCCTGTAACAAAGCTCGGATCACCTTCGTCGGGAGGGAGAAACCGCGTTTTGTGCACTACGAGAACATGCTTATCCCTGTGCAAAACTACTACCTGACGATCCCGGCCTGGGGCCTGTGTGGGGCCGTTGGCCACCGAGTGGATGCTTGTCCCAACACGCAGCCGACGGTCTCTGTGGGCAACAAGCCTCGCTTCAGGAGGGGGTGCGGGCCCCTCACGAGTTTGCCGCGGTGCTCAGTTTGTGACGGTGCACACGCCACAAACTCACGGGAGTGTGCGGCGAAATTCCGCAAGCACAAGATGGCCGTCCCCGAAAAAAAGAAAATAGCTGCCAAGAAGAAGAGCCGCCATCTTGGCCGCCCCGGTGAGTTACAAAGCGGGGCAACTGCCGGCGACACCCACCGGAGGAGCCGGCAAGCGCCCGTCGACACAGCTGCCACCACACGGCGACACTGGAAAGCAGTCGACAGCGCCACCACGCGTACAGACCAGGGCCTGGGTCAACGCCGTGAAACATGGATCGCAGGTGAGCGGTACGGACAAGGCTGACTCCTCCTCCCCTCCCTCCTGCCCCCTTGCGGCATGCAGTTCCGAGCAAACCAAAATAGCAGCTCTTGAGGGCAAAATTGAGATGCTGCTCCAGAAAATTGTGCTCCTAGAATCGCGATAAAAACAGCTTATCACTCTCCTTCTCCCCCTCCTACCGAGGCAATGGAGAGTGAGCCCGCAGCACCGAACGCAGCACTGAACGCGGAAGCTGCACTTGAGGCCCGTCTAGAGTCCCGCATGGACGCCTGTTTCAATGTTCCAGAAAGTCAAATTTCGGCGGCAATCACCTCTGCGATCGCCAAAATGACTGAAATTGTACACACAATCGTCGCCCAGCACATCGCACAATCTTCGCGTGGCGTCCGACGAGTCGGCACTCTAACCAAAGACGTGTCTGGCCGCTATCCCAAAATGTCGCGTCGCGCCATGGAAATTTTAGAACACGACAGCTGCTCGCTCTCCGGAATAGAGGATGGCCCCCTCACCGCGAGTGCTGGCTCCGGAGCAGCGTCCCTACAATCGCCCTCTCACTTAACTGACTATGGCGGACAGGCCTCAAACTAGGCGCTCTCCTCATACCGATTCGGCCACCCCCATCGAAATTACCCAGTGGAACTGCCGGGAATTCCGTTCCCGCGCCAAGCGGGCGAACCTCCGGCTTATCCTATCAACATTCGATTCACTTCCTGCGGTAGTTGCCCTCCAGGAGACAGGGAGCGGCGCAACCCTTACAAATTATGTTACGTTCCAGCAGGACCTCTCTTCGTGTATTTGCGTGCACAAACATTATACAGCCATCTTGCGTGAATTGGACCTCAATACTACATATTCCTACGTGATAGTCACTCTTCTTCCGCTTAAGAAAAAAAAACGCACCCTTACATATACTTAACATCTAATCTTCTCCCAAGAAAAAAGAGTGTAACTTTCCCAGCCCTCTTGAGTCGCGCCCTGAAGGCTGCGGGCAGGGACCCCCTAGCGACCGTGGGCGACTTCAACGATCATAGCACACTCTGGGGATACGTGCTTGAAGAGAAGCGCGGCCGCAAGCTAGCGGAACTTGCGTCCACGCTGGGCCTGACCCTTCACACCGAACCTACACATCCGACGCGGGTGGGCGACTCCGTGACTCGGGACAGGTGTCCGGATCTTACCTTCACCAAAAACATAAGACACGAAGAATGGGCCAAAACCGAGGAAACCAACGGCAGTGACCACTGCATACTCAACACCGGCGTCAGAACCAAACCACTGGCAAGCGCCCACGCCCAAGACCGCCTGCCCGACTGGAAAAAATTTCCGGCAAACCTACACTAATTCGGCCCCTATTCAACAAGAATTCGTTACACATCTTCGTTCGGTAGAAACTCAAATTCAACTATCAGATGTCACGCCGGAGGTGGATAACCACCTCCTGCACCTCTGGGAGGCGCGGCATAGCCTCGTCCGCAGATGGCACCGCTAAAACCATAATCGGAAGCTCGAAATTCGCATCGCCGAGCTCACCTAGGGAGCGCCTGAGTACGCGGCCCAGCTCGCCGACAAGAATTGGGTGGGCCGCTGCAACACGGCCGCTAGACATATGTCTAGCCGGAGCACTTGGCGTCTCTTTCGCGCCTTGATCGATCCGACTAAAACCAGAGCCGGGACACAAAAACATCTCCAACGGGCTATCCATAGCTTCAGCTGAGATACCTCAAAATTAGCATGAAAACTACGCGATGAATATCTCTGCATCCAACAGGACCCCTGAGGGCCAGCGTACCCGTATGCAGGTTCCGAGAACGCAGAACTGGATCAACCGTACCGGTTCCACGACCTGAAGGCGGCCTTGAGTAAAATGAAACGAGGAACGGCGCCGGGAAGAGACGAAATAACTGTGAAATTAGTTG
Source organism: Amblyomma mixtum (assembly GCF_055824585.1). Classification (NCBI taxonomy): domain Eukaryota; kingdom Metazoa; phylum Arthropoda; class Arachnida; order Ixodida; family Ixodidae; genus Amblyomma; species Amblyomma mixtum. The sequence goes on from NC_143014.1 coordinate 407,676,441, forward strand.
CCAACCTTCCCGACCCGGCCTACAAGGCGCTCCTCGCATACATAAACTCAATCTGACTAGGTGAGGCACCCTTCCCAATCGAACGGAAGACCGCCCTGGTCACCTTCATCTCTAAAGCCGGCAAAACCATAAGCACGGACAACCTCCGCCACATCTCCCTCACGTCTTGTGCGGGAAAGCTGATGGAGACTATGGTGCGAGACAGGCTGTCCGAGTTTTTGGAAAACCAAAATGTATTCGCAGACACTATGCACGGGTTCCGCAGGCACCGGTCCGCGCAGGATGTCGTGCTACAATTAGACCGCGAAATTCTGAATCACGCCGATTACCCCCTTAATGACAAGGTATACTCGCCCTTGATTTGAAGGGGGCTTTCGACAATATAACACACGACATAATTTTGACGCACCTCTCCCAAACCAACTGTAGACACAACACGTTTCAGTACATTAGGCAATTTCTCTCCGTCCGGCAATCATATGTACGAATACAAGATGAAGAACACGGCCCCTACCCATTAGGTGCGAGAGGTACCCAGCAGGGCGCGGTCCTCTCACCCTTACTATTCAATTTGGCAATGATGAAACTTCCCGCTCAGCTGGAAAGTGTCGAAGGCATACAGCACGCGCTATATGCCGACGACATCACCATCTGGGCTGAGCACGGATCGGTAGGAGACATTGAAGCCAACCTGCAGCAAGCGGCGGAGATAGTGGACGCTTACGCCCGCCGCTGCGGCCTTGAATGCTCCCCGACCAAATCGGAATTTGCGCACATTCTACCCTTGCCGAAGTGCACTACCAAAATCGAACTGTCCCTAGCGAGTGGTCCCGTCCCAGAACACGCTAAGATCAGAGCACTGGGTCTCTTTATCAATAAACGCCGCCGTGTAGACACAACAGTGGCCAAATTTCGCAAGGTGGGGAACCAGGTAGCCCGCATGATCCGCCGGGTTCCCAATAACCGCAGGAGGTTACGGTGCAAAAGATAACTTGAGGCATGGCGCACGTATTCATAACCAGTCGAGTCTTGTGGTCGACTCCTGACCTCCACCTTCGCAAATGTGACGAGAAAGCACTTGAGGTGGTTCTCCGTAAGATTTACAAGCGTGCTCTCGACCTCCCGGTCACCACGTCCAACCAGCGCCTCCTGTGTCCGGGGATGGTCAACACCTTCGTGGAGTTCCGAGAAGCACACTTGAAAAACCACTGCACAAGTCTCTCAATGACGCCGTCGGGTCGCCGCCTGTTTTCCCGACTTCACATCCAACACCCAACACTGACGGAAGGGCGCGTGCGCATTCCCAAAATCTGTAGATACGCCCTGCACGTACACCCTCTTCCGGCCAACATGTCACCAGACGACCATAGTGGCCGGCGCCTCACGCGGGCGGGAGTCTTGGCACTCTACTGTGGAAACAAACACGGAGTATTCTACGTGGACGCCACCGGCTCCCACCAGAGGGGTTGGTACACGGCTGCAGTCGTCCATCAAAATACCGCATTGAACAGCCTTACGTTCAACGCACAAGACATTACTAATGCGGAAGAGGTGGCAATCGCGCTCGCCGCCGCCGATCAGGACTCGCGGGTCATCATTACCGACTCGCGAGTGGCCTGCAGGAACATCGAAAGGGGTTTTATTCCATATTTGGCATACCGAATACTTCAGCATAGCAATTATCTTGGCGCTCCTGCATACCGTAGAATAGTATGGACTCCCGCGCACACGGGTCTCGAGGGCAACGAAGCGGCCGACGCCACTGCCCGCGCGCTCGCTCTCCGGGCATCGCTCTTGCCTCCCCTCAATGCGGACTCCGACCACAATCCGGTTTTTGCCTTCAAGGAATTCATACAATATTACTAATCTGGCCATGCAATCTTTCCTAAGCCCTGCAAGGGCCTTACGAAGGCGGAGGAACGCTTACTCCTTCCCCTTTATACTAAAACACTGCTGTGCCCGGCAGTCATCAAACATTTCGCCCGTGCGTACAGAGGGGAGTGCCCGCACTGTAGGGAAGTCTTCGGACATTTATCACATGGTGTTGGCATGCCAATCAACCCCGCACATTCCCCCTATCCCCAACCCTACCCGGGAGGACTGAAAGGCGGCCCTACTTGGCTGCTCTGACCTGGCGAGCCAAAAGGCACTGGTTGTGCGCGCCCGAGTAGCAGCTCCAGCCAATGGGCTCTTGTAATGAGCGGCCCACCTAGCGTTTGTAAGGAACGGCCCCTTAAAGACCGTTCCAATCGCTCCCTGTGCATATTTTCAACAAAAAGTTTTCCAGTCAGTCAGTCGTCGGCCACGACCAACTCATAGCCGTACTCACGTATTTAACGGCATGAAAAAACAAGCAAATTGTCCGTTAACTTCTATTTTTGTGCCATTTCAGCGTCCATCGTCCGCATCCATTGTCCCCGTATCAGCACAACAGCCCGCACATTGCTCGTCTTGCCATATTCGTTTCGAAATTCAGGAATGTACAAAATTCAACGTCCTGAGAGTTATTCCTGTTCTCACAGTTTTTACACACAACTCTCATCATCCCCGACTAATTCCGAGCCGTAGTGACGTACTACAAGAGACGAAGAAACAAGTACATAGTATGCGAAGTTCCGTTTTTCTGCCCTTTGAGCATCCGTCGTGTACACATCCATTGTCCCCGCTATCAGCTAAACAACACGAACATTGTTCTGCGTGTTGAACTTCGGCTACATTCCGCCGTTATCAATGAGGCATACTAATGGCAAAGAACGCTCCGAGCAACGCTGCATTGACTTTGACTTTACCATTCACGCTTTCTTAGTTCGACTAGGAGACAGCTGTTAGCACGCAAACACCGCCCTGAGCGCAAGGCTCGCGTGCCGCTTTTCCTTTCTAGTCGGCCTGCCTGCACCAGCGGCCACTTGTGAAAGCGTTCTCTAATACACTGAGACCTCGCACAAGGCGACAAAAAGAGGTGAGGCCAAGGCGGAGGGTTTCGTGGGAGTGCTTGCAGTCGACACAGGCTTAGGAAAGGGGGGGGGGGGGGGGTACGCACTGATATAACCCACCGACAGCGGAGTGCACCGAATAATGATCTCTAAAAAAAAAGTACTGGTCGTCGTGTCGTGAGGATAAGGGGGAAATATCGCGCAATGCGGACTCCTGGCTGTGATACGTGCAACTCAAATGCACAAAAATCGGCATCTCTCGTGACCCAATCTAATGAGCTCGATCTGGCGTCGAGATATACGTCGTACACTAAGGCGCCTAGCAGTGTTGCCATGGGCGGCTGCGCCCTTGAAAGAGGCATTCGCAATTTCTGTCTCGCATACTGGTTGCTACACAGTTCGTTGTTCTCGTTTTTGTTTTTCACTTTGCTCGCAAGCGAGCCGCCCAAGTGCGTCGATAACGAAGCTGTAGGAAATGAGAAGGTGATTCCGATCGTCGATGTCCCGGGTGGTCGGTTGAAGTAACGGCGCAGGGGCAGCCTTTATCACCAGGAGAAATTGCACGACTCTGGCGCCGTAATGGTTCTTCTGTGCAGAGGCTGCAGCGCATCGCAGCCAGCTTTTCCTAATGCCCTTTGTTTCAATGAGACTGATAAATCGACGAAGAAGCGAAGCAATCTGAGAGCTTCGAACTTTTTCCTCGAGAATGAGATGACGCACGATCAGTCGCTCCGAATTAACCCCGGAACGCTGGGAAGGAGGGACTTGGTTTTCTAACGGTGTCGGAATATCTCACGCTTCTGATCGCCGCAATAGTGTCAGTCACGCAGCTCGTTTTGTCGAGAGCGGTGACCCTGACAACTCTTTGCGCCAGCTTTGTAGCATGCTGTCGTCATTTAAAATCAGGCAAGTCGCTCACCCTTCGGTCGTGTCATTGACCCTTGGCAGACCGTGCCCATGCTGGCCAACAGGGCGCTTTTCCCACGCCACGCATTCAAAAGCATAGTTATTCCTGATCCAATGCATTATGTACACTTGCAGCAAAACGGGACTTCCCGATGACGTGGTGGCGCTTTCGTTGATTGCGGTTCTCGCCGCGTATCCAAAATAGTGTACATCTTGCAGTATGTTTCGGACATCCTTAGGCTACATACCTGGTTTAACGTGACGCCAGCGAACGGTATCCTGGGAGGTGGTCCAGAAGGTACAAAGTACGAGATGCGAAATTAGGTTCCGCAGGATTCGTCGAGACGATGTGCGATATCAGTGACAAAATGCACCGAAGTAGATGCGGCCTGAACCCTTGCGTAAATCTTCCAATTTATAGTCGGATCTTCATAATAGCCGAGCCTATGGCCTGTGTAAGCCTGACGTCTTCACATCGTATATCTTACATCTTCATCACTCAGTGCGCGGCAAAAAATGCGGGTGTGAAAGTATCGCGCTATCCGTTCCTCGTCCCCGTTTCGTGGTGCATTCTTTTCAGGACAGCTTCGATGTGGTGTTAACTCTTATTAGGGTCGTATTTTTATGCTCCCTTGAACCACCAGTATTCGTATTCCGGTGGGTTCAATGTTATTTGAGGCTGACTAGTCATCTTCAAGAACAAGGTTGTTTCTAAAGTTCGGGCTTCTTGCGGCGGGTCTTCCTTCGAAAGAACTGCATGCCAATAGGACGACCTTCTGCAAGAGCTTGCTGACACGTGCAATTCATGGTGATATGCTGTGGGTATGCGGAAATATTTCAGCGTGCGCTAATCGTTCGTTGTTGCTGCGGTCACAGCGTACTTGAGATTCATGAAACTCTTTTTTCCATTTTTTTTCACGCATTAGACGGGTTCTTCGTGCGTCACCATTCCACTGATCAGCCTGAGTGCAATGAAATCGCTTATCATTTAGACTAGGGACGTATCGGTACTGCCAGAATATATCCCTTTATTCTAAGTTGCTTTTTTATGCGCTATTTTACAAGTGCGTAAGTTGCATTCTGCGTAGTAATATAGTTCCCAGGTATTCAGTTCTGCGTCCTGTCTATTTTTTTGTGCCTTCGGTTCCTTCTTTTTGTCACCACGAGCTTTACGGCCGGTAACTACATTGTTCCGTAACCCGACGCCTCCAAAATTAGCAGAAATTTTCAGGAAACCAGTGATGAACCTCATGAAGCATCAGAAAATAAGTTGAGTGTTGCCTGCGTCATTTAGCGGCTTTTTCATCAAGGATGCTAGAAGACACGGCACAGTACGCCGTCAGAGAACTATCCCGTTTCGAACGCAGCCCGCCTTCCCGGCTTGCGTGCTAGCAGTCGTTGCCCAGGGTGATTCGTGCGAAATGATCAGGTTATCCAGCAGCGATTTAGTCTCTAAAAGCGGGCCAGTCTACAGCAATAGAATATATTACTGTAAAGTACAATACAATGGTGCTCCGCGTGAAGTTCAGGTAATATCTGAGCCCGCACAAGCGTCGAGCGCTTGTAGGCGGACACATAATCTTTGGCACTATTCGACACCGTAGATAGGGTTGCGAACTGCGACTGAGAGTGGCACGTTTTCCATAAGCGCAGCGGCAGAATCGAAGAAAACAGTCAGAAAGGCACCATTAAGAACAGTGAACTATGAGGCATACAACATAGAAAACCAGAAGTATTGGCGAGTGTGGTACAAGCAGCGAGAAGAAAAGAGAATACGAAGGCTGGATACAACTTAAACACAAACACTCTAGAACAAAGACACAAAAACATCAACAAAAAAAGAGAAAAAAAAAGGAGCAAGCGCGAAGCACAACACCACGAACGACTGTGATGCTTGCAGCAAGTGCTGCTGTGTGCTCGCGGCTGTGGCTGGCTCACATTGAGGAATGCGGTCGGATTAAGAACTGGGCAAGAGTATGCTCAATATAGGATGCTGGCGGTCACCTGCCCGATTTTAACTTTTTTCTAAAGCATGAGCCAAGAAACGTGTTTTATGGCCGCCGCATCAGCGCTCGTCGCAGAATGACTAGCTCTCAAGAAGAGCATGGTTCAAAGGCTCGAAAAACCGACACTCGGGCTGGTTTCTGTGCAGTTTTTTGAAACACGATACACAGTGCAAGGGACAGCGCGCTTGTGTGTGCGACGCTTTGCGTTATTCCTTTCTCGCGTGACCCTATGACAGGTTTTCTCGAAGATTTGTACTCATGGCCAGAACGAACCGCCAAACTACCCGCCGGCTGATGATTTACTGGAGCCTCACAATCGCCCACAAGCCTAAGATATCTGGACAAACGAACGCTCCTGGTTCGCACAGCTGCCACGACGACACGCGCGGCGTTGAACACTTAGAATCAGAGCGGGAATTTTTAATGTTCGGTATATTCCATCGATCTTATGTGGCCTTCGGAAAGAGTTGTTGTAAGCGCAACAAGCATTTTATATGTCAGATTTTACGGTGAGAAGAAAACGTCGGCTGTAACAAGTAACTAATTCGCGCAGAACCTCTCAATAGTCTCTACTTTTCTGAAAATTACGACTTTAATTTATCACCATCGCGTTGGACGGTCCCAAGCAGCACAAAATGTCGGGCCCTTGCGGGTCCCTTATGGGCAAAAGGGGCAGGGCCAGCCCATCTAAAACCCCTATTGGACCCCTGTGGAGAGCATGTGGGCAAGCCCAAATGGGGCTAGCCCCTGTTAATTCTGCATGGGTCCCACGTAGGTATTGAAGGGGCTAACCAAGTCCACATACCCCCATCAGGTCTGCATCGGTCCCTTGCAGGCTTCTTGAGGGCATATAAGAAAGCAGATGTGGGCTCCATGCTGGAAAGCCCAAGTAAGGTAGCCCGCACAAAAGCCACGTTGGTCCCTAACCGGCTGTGATGGGGCTGGCAAGCATGCGAGCCTGCATGCTACCCACATCGGTCCTTTGTCACGTACTTGAGGGCAGATTGAACCGAAATGTGGGCATTTTGACGGTACTGTTTGGGCAAGCCGAAATGGGGCTGCCTACCCAAAACTGCTCTTAGACCTACCTCAGCTATGCTGGCATGCAGCCCATCTTGGGCAATGTAAATGTGGGCTCCATGTAGAAAATATGTTGGCAAGCCCAAATGAGGCTGCCCACACAAAGCTGCTGTTGGACCAACAAAGGGCGTAGAGGGGCTGGAAAGCTGTATGCTTGCATGCTTCCCACATTGGTCCCTAGTTGGGTGCTTGAGGGCAAAACGCCTGCCAAGCCCAAGTGAGGCTGCCCACACAAAATTGCTGTTGGACCTACATCGGGTGTAGTGGGGCTGAAAAGCTGTATATGCCTGCATTCTTCCCACGCCGGTCCCTAGTCAAGTATTTGAGGGCAGATACAAACAAAATACGGGCTCTGTTTGGGAGAATTCTTACCAAGCCCACATAGGGCTGACCAAAAAGACATTTCTTTTTACATCAGGCATAAGGGCAAACAAGTGGGTAAGCTGCATGCATTATGAGTATCTTCAGCCCGCACTAAACAATAAACCACAACAAATGCAAATAGGGCTGTCTGCACAAACTCTTACTTCTGCTGGTTTGGAGTGGCAGGAAGGTGGGATGTCTGCGTGGATAATTTTACTGCAAGCAGCAGTAACACAGAACAAACTCAATGTCACTCTTTCTTGCTATGCATGGTGTCCGTGGTTTTTAGCTGTCATTATAAAACTAAATTCAGATTACGCTTTATCATGCCTATTCTTTCTATATATATACACATTGAGCACTCTTGATTCAAATTTTGTTATAGCCAGTGCATCTTATATCTCAATCAATTAAGAGGACAAATGGTTCCAGTAAATGTGCTGAAAAATGTGAGATATATATGTAAACTATATATTTTGTAGGTGGCCCTGACAAAAGTACAGGGCTAAGCTGGAGGTTTGGCAGTGATGGTGGCATTAAATGAGGGCTAAAAGAAGCTTCCTAGAAGTGAGATCATATAAGTTTATGAAATGTATGTAGGTAAGACACACAGCACATGTAGACCACATGGCAGGAAATGTGGCCGATGCGTAAGTAGTGGTAGCAGATGGGCCGTCCGTCCGAGGTGCACCATTCTGAAGGATTACAGAAGGGGCAGTACACAGGGAAGGGCTGAATGGCAGCAGCAGCAGCAATAATTGGTGTGGCGTGTGGGGAACGGAGTTGTTCAGGCCCGCGTTTGCAAACTCCTGGTGAACAACTGCTTTAATAGGGCAATAGTGGATTCAGTGGGCTCAGGAGAGAAGGAAACTGGGGTCATAGCCTCTAGTTTCCTTCGAACTATCCAGGTCACATTTGCTAGGCGCAAAGACTGGTCAGTATAGGTGTCCTTGCACAAAGATGTAGCAGCTGTGGTGGAAAGTTCGTCAAAACGAGGATCAGTTCGGCGGTGTTTGGTTTGTTCAATCTGTCTTTGCACCTGGAGAACGGAGTCAACGGTGGTGCAGTCTTTGCAGAGCAGAAGATTAAATGCGTCTCCGCGATCCCCTTCAGGATATGGCGCACCTTGGCGGTCTCTGACATGGCACTGTCCCCGATACGTACGCCTCTGTGGTTGACTGTGCTCGACCAAGAAAATCTTTTTTTGCATTGAGCTAGCGTCCAATTGGCTTTCCAAATAAGTCTTTCAGCTTCTGCTTAAAAATATCCCAGGATGTTATGTCGTCCACATAGGTCTCGAACCAGATGTCTGCTATTTGGCCAGGTAGAAAATCATGTCGGCAAGCATCATCTTTGTAATCACCTTACAACAGCCATCGTTAACCACCGTTCAAGCGCACACCCCTCATGTAATGTCCCAGCTGGGGGCCCTAGAGGTTCTAATAATAAAAAAAAAAGTTACAGTAGCATCCTAGCAGTTGTGTTTGCTTATCGCTAGTACATGGGGAGCCAGTCGTCGACACCGACTTCATCGGTGCCACAAAATGTGCCCGGTTCCTGAGGCTGCGCCATGGCAACAGTTGGCGTTATTGTTACCGCTGTGGATGAGGATGTGCATGGTGGCATAGTTACAAAAATAAACTGGCGGCCACTTCGGAGTTGTGGGCCGAGATAGTTTTACCCCGCACACTCCACCAAACTTTTACGGGGTATTTCCGAGCGCCAAGTGCCACTTTGCAGTCAGCAACACCTCCCAGACATCAGTGCACACCAGCTCCAATCGTCATTCTTCCACACACCATCCAAACACCCGTGTCATCTTACGACATCTTGGCTGCAGCTGTAACAATATTTATTAATCTTGAGTGCAATACATGAAACTTTCTCCAGGAAAACAATAATTTTCTGGGGCTCATTCATGGCAACACTTTATTGCGATTTCATGTTCGAGAATTCAAGTTGTTAGGGATGGTCACGGCTGTTAATGTGGGTTGCATGCAGCTGTTTGAAATTGCATGGTGAAGCTAAGGATAGCAAATGACGAGACCTGCACTTTACTAGTTGCTTTAGAGGCAGCCAGTACCATCACAGCACATGAACTACCTGGACCAAAGTAGCAGTAAAAAATTTTATGGTACTAGTGCGAGTGCAGTCAAATCAAACAGACTTTTGGTGACCGTAGAGGCAATATTAAATTTGGGACAGATGTAGTCTAGGTTAAGGTGTTTTACTATATGTGGCAGGCAAAAATGTATGCCTGTGAATTTGATGCTCTTGATGCAATAAAGCACAGCAAGCTTTGCAGTGCCATCTAATGCAAGAGCACACATGGCAGCGACTAGCAGTTGTGGTTTGTGGTGCTGTTATGCCCCTTATGCTCTACAAGCAATGCAGCCTTGGATGGTAAGCAACCTTTTGTACTCAGTCCTGCAGCAAGTATCAGTGTAAATTTAAATGAAGACTGGAATGACCAGCAACTTTTTTGCCAAGTGATTCACCGAGTTCTACTACCACACAAAGAACAACACAATTACTTGCACTTGACAACGGTACGGTGCACCACTTGCTTGCTTCCCCGACATCAGTGACCATGATCTAGTTCCACTGAATGCAACATGCAAGATCAATCATCACACATGGGAGTCAGTTATGTGCTGAAAGTGCCTTGTAGGCAACATGTCAGTGAATACTGATAGCATTTGACAGACTATGTGGCAATGTCTCAGCCACAATATCTGCAAGATGCCTTTCAAGAAGTACAAACAAACCTGGTTACACTGTGTATCACAAACTACTTCTACTCAGCAGGTTGTTTACAGGCTTGAAAATGGCAGAGAATATTGCTGAATGCCCACATAATCTCACTGAAGAAATTGTGACAATGTACCATTGATGCACTGCCAGCTTGACAAAATATTGCTTAGAAGACTAAGCGGACAATGATGCAAACCTAGAGCCGTTCGCTCACGAACACAAAGGATGAGCATTTTATGGGCTCCTGCTGAATCTCATGAAGACAATGTTGAGAAGGCTGGTTTATCACTGGCTGCCGAGTTCCAAGCATGGTTATTTATTTATTTATTTAGAGATACTGTCAATCCACTGGGGATTTTAACAGGAAGGGCGCTGGAACAAGGCACATCAAAGTATAAACTACAACAACGTCATGAATAATGGACACAAAGAGTGAACAAGAAGAAGGATTGAAGGGCAATTAAACGACTACAGTGTCGCACTTAATTAAGGTTCAATACATAAAAGTCACGGGTAGAGCAATAGGATCGTCGGATTGTACATTTTAGTTCAAGACAAGATAACATAATCAATACATGGGATATATATGACATTAGAAACAAACAAGCACTGGTAAGAAAAATAGCAAGGCAATAAAAAGGAAGTTGTCAACAAAGGTTCAGAATTCAAGTGTGTTTACGAGTGAAGAAAATTTTCTACTGACTGAGTGAAGATATCTAGTGATGTGCTGCGGGTAATGGAGAGGTCAAGGGTGTTCCATTCTCTTATTGCAAGTGGAAAAAAGGAGTATTTCAGGCAGTCAGTACGAAATGTGTGCTCTTTTAATGTTACTGAATGTCTGTGACATGTAGGTCTTGTCTCTGGGGCCATCAGGTACCTAGTTTTATCAAGGTTAAGCTGATTATGGAGTAACTAGTAAAGTAATTTTAGTCGTGCAAGTTTAGCTCTATTTTCCAGAGTGAGAATGCCGGCTGTCTGGAGTAGTTCGGTGGGTGAGTCAGTAGGCCTTTATTTGTTAAACATAAATCTTACTGCCTTTCTTTGGATAGCTTCTAATTTTCCTATGCTTGTAAAGCAGCTTGTTGACAGTAAGGGTAAGGATCACGTGGCTACATGATAAAGCCTCTTTTGAAAACGAAGTCCTGTTAATGGTGGACTGTTTCTAATGAAACAGAGTCCACATCTGTCTGACTATTTTGCTGCGGAAAGACCACAACTAACATCAGGTATAAAGAACATAATCAGTGGGACCATTAGGTTAGATATAACTGTGTTGGCCAAAACAAAAAGAAAGAAGCAGGCAGGACACAAAGCACACAACCCAAATCACACAAAAGATAGAAAAATATATATTAAAACAAAAATGGAAGCAACACACAGTAAATTTGTGTCACACCAAATTCAGAAACAAGCAATGTGCGCCCAAAAAGTGTACACAACTCTGAAATAAACACACAAACCGTGGTGCAATCAAACCACTAAAGCACCAGTCTTATAAACATAAAAGACAAAAATGCAAAATCTTGGTCACTCTAAGGCACATATCTTGCAGGAAAGTAATTCTCTAGAGTGGTACAATAAAGGTCTAGTTGCTGGCATTGTGCAGGAAAGTAAATAAAGTTAACTGCCAACTACAATGGCATTAATAGTTTATATGACAGTGCGACACATTTGTCACACTAGCTTCAAATGCTAGCATATGGACAGCGCTGCACATAAATATCACATTTTCACATGCTAAGCACCAATGAGCTATGAAACAAGCCATGGGTTTATTAAGACCGGGATGGAGGACTGAAAGCAGCTGGGTCCGCTTGCCGAGCACGAGACACCACCAACCTCCTTCTCATCTTCGGCTTAAGCAGCAACGCCGACCATGTAGAATAGGAATAGGTAGAATAGGCCTTGTCATGGGCGTCACACTTCCCCCTACACAGCCGAAGCCTGCTGGGCGAGTTAAGAAGCGCCGCGCGAATGGTAGGGCTTCAGCCGGGCAACGTGAGCGACTTCAGTTCGCGCTGAACGACGTCCGCTTGCCGTGAGACGAGCTATGCGGTAATTGAGCTCGCTAAATTGCTCAACAATGACATAGGGCCCATCGTAGTGGCACAGCAGCTTCTGAGACAATCCTCACTTTCTGATAGGCCGCCACAACAAGACCAAATCACCAGGCCTGTAAGTGATGTGACGGCAGCGGGCATCGTAGCGCGCTTTGGACCGATCTTGGGAGGCGAGAACACGAAGACGAGCAAGGCGTCGGGCTTCTTCGGCGAGACAGAGTGTCTCAGCGATGGAGGGATCTTCAGGAAGCTCGTCAGAAAATGGTAGTATGGTGTCCAGGGTGTAGCGTGGGGGCCAAGCATAAAGTAAAAAGAAGGGGCTGTAGCCAGTAGTCTCATGGCGCGCGGTATTGAACACGTACGTGATGAACGGCAGGACGCTGTCCCAATTCTTGTGCCTTGAATCAACATACACTGACAGCATGTTGGTGATCGTGCGGTTCGTGCGCTCAGTGAGTCCATTCATCTGGGGATGGTAAGGCGAGGAATGGGGAAAATGCGATGAGCAGGAACGGAGATGTTGCTCCACGACATCAGCGGTGAACTGCCGACCACGGTCACTGATGATAACCTTTGGAGGTCCATGACGTAGAACTATGAATCGTAGCCGAAAAGAGGACACATGATACGCTGTAGCTGCGGGTAGGGCTGCCGTTTCACAATAACGAGTAAGGTAATCGACACAAACCACTATCCAGCGGTTCTCATGATAGGATTTCGGAAACGGGCCAAGGAGATCTATGCCCACTTGCTCGAATGGTGCTGCGGACGGTGTCACAGAGTGAAGCTGACCAGATGCAAGGCTAGTAGGTCGCTTGTATTGTTCACACTGGGTGCAGCTGGCGATGTACCGCTCAGTCGTGGCCCGTATTTTCGGCCAATAGAAGCGTGCCTAAGTACGGTGCAGCATCCGTGCTGAACCAAGATGTCCAGATGTAGGGTCATCGTGCATGGCTTGCAAAACAGAGTTGTACAGGCTCTTCGGGACTACCAGCAGGAAGCGGTGGCCCGTAGAAGAACAGTTTTTCTTCCACAGAAGACCATCCCGCACACAAAAGTGGCTGACATTGGAAGGATCTTCAGCTGCCGCAAGGAGAGACCGTAGGGTTAAATCTTTCTGCTGTTCCGCTTTGAACGTTGCGACATCAGGAAAAGCAGATGACACTGACGTGACGCAGTGGTCCAAAGTAGCGATGTTAGACTCAGACTCGGGAAGGGGCAGCCTCGAAAGACAGTCCGCGTCAGCGTGACGGCGACCACTCTTGTAAACGACTGTGTAATCGAACTCTTGCAGCCGGAGAGCACACCGTGCAACGCGCCCGCATGGGTCACGAAGGTTAACGAGCCAGCAGAGGGCATGATGGTCGGTGACGACGGTGAACGGTCGTCCGTACAGATAGGAACGTAAAGGTGGTGGTGTAGGGGTAAGCTGGAGGTGGAGTCACGCTTCTGTCTGATGCCGGTGAACTATTCCGCATTTGTGCAGGCCATCGGTTGTCGACATCAGGCGGGTAGGACGGGCGCCGAGAAGGTACAGGTTGGTAATCATGCCGCGGAGGATAGCCTGAGGAGCCGCAACGCGATGGTTGGCGGCGGGGACAAAATCGTGAGATGTGACCGGGCTGACCGCAGCGGTAACAGACAAGAGAGGGACCAGGAGCACGTTGAGCCGGCAAGTAGTCTTCGTGCCTAGTATTGGGCCAAATGTTCTCGTCGTATGTGGCCGACGGATGTTGGTAAAAGCGGGGCCGGTGCTCTGGAGGCGATCGCGATATGTTGCTCGGCCGCAGCTGTCGGGGCACCCGGTGGTCCTCAAAGTCCGCTGCGTTAACTGCGGTTGGCAGAGGAGGGCGCGTGGGATACTCAGAAGAAAGCACTGAAGAATTCCGAGTGAGTTCGAGCGACCTGGTCAACTCTTCGCACACGATCTGGCGGATCGTGGAAGCCAGATCACACGACGATGTTGTGTCTACGGCTGCCACCGTTGTCACACCGGCCAAACGTCCGAATTTCGGTGTGATGCGACGCATCTTCAATGTCTCAAACGTGCGGCAGTGCTGGATGACGTCAGACATGGAATCTAGACTTGCTTTGCCGATAAGAAAATTGTAAATGTCTTCTGCAAACCCTTTAAGTAGGTGGCCAACTTTATCCTTTTCTGTCATGCCAGGAGAGACGACCTTGCATAACTTTATGATTTCTTCAATTGTAGGGGTGCGTTTATTAGGCGTCCTCAAGAGACCGAACCGCCGTGCAGGATCTGGCAGCGTAGACGGGTGTAGCCAGCACCAAGAGAGCGGGGCAACTTCGTCGTCGTCAGGTGCAGCGTAGTGTCGGCGCATAACTTCGTCGTCGTCAGGTGCAGCGTAGTGTCGGCGCATGGCGGTAGCGGAACCTGTCAGAGTTAGCACACTACAGTTTCCCCCGGGTGAAAAGGAGCCAGCGTCTTAAGGGGAAGGAAGAACAAACGGGTCGTAGTACGGCTTCAATCGCTTGACGTGGACGGTTTCGCGGCCACGGCGACGCAAGTCCGCAGCGGGTGCAACAGGCTCAACAATGTAATTGACCTGAGAGGTTTGCTTGAGAACCCGGTAGGGACCATGATACCGATGCAGCAGTTTCCGCGAAAGGCCGGAAGTTATGGGAGGCACCCAGAGCCACACAAGGGAGTCGGCAGGGTAGGAGGTAGAGGCCGCGGAAGTGTCGCGGTCATGTTTTTGCTGCCACTGGGTCTGCGTGGTAAACGAGCGAGCAAGCTGGCGGCATTCTTCGGCGTACCTGGCAGCGTCGGACAGTGGCGTGGACTCGGAAATGTCGGGTCGGTAGCGAAGAAGAGTATCCATCGTGCAGGGGGGCTCGCAGCCGTACAGAAGAAAGAAGGGAGAGAATCCAGTGGTGGTTTGTGTCGCAGTGTTATATGCGTAGGTGACGAAGGGAACAACTTGGTCCCAGTTGGAGTGGTTGGCGTCGACGTACATGGACAGCACGTCACTGAGGGTTCGGTTGAAACGCTCGGTCAGGCCGTTGGTCTGAGGGTGGTAAGACGAAGCGGTTCGATGGATAATGCGGCATTCCTTGAGGAGGGCCTCAAGAGCGTCAGACAGGAATACGCGTCCACGGTCGCTGAGCAGTTCTTGAGGAGCACCATGGCGAGGAATGAGGTTCTTTAGAAGAAAGGAAGCCACGTCGCGGGCGGACGCAGATGGTAATGGAGACGTTTCAGCATAACGTGTGAGATGATCCACGGCCACGATAATCCAGCGGTGACCAGCGGGAGTGGGAGGGAGGGGGCCGTAGAGGTCTATGCCAACGCGGTCAAACGGGCGGGCAGGGCAGGGTAACGGCTGCAGTGGAGCAGGCGAGGTGTGAGGCGGACATTTACGCCGTTGACAGGATGGGCAAGATCGCACAAAGTGGCGAACAAAGCGGTACATGCCACGCCAGTAGAATCGGAGACGCAGATGCGTATAGGTTTTTAACACGCTGCCGTGGGCACACTGGGGGTCCGCATGGAAAGCGGCGCAAATGTCGGTGCGTAGATGGCGGGGGATCACTAGGAGCCATTTGCGTTCGTCGAACAGGTAATTGCGACGATAGAGGAGACCGTCCCAAATAGAAAAGTGACGGGCTTGACGTAAGAGGGAACGGGACGAATTATCAGTCGTAGGACTCGAAAGGAAGTTATTAAGAGTGGCGATCCAAGGGTCTTTCCACTGCTCGGTAGACATGTCGGCAGTGGCAAGCGAGGACAAGTCGTAAGCAGACACAGGAGCAGGCGATGAAGCACTTGGTAGCGGCGAGCGGGAAAGAGCGTCCGCGTCATTATGCTTGAGGCCAGAGCGGTAAATGACATGAATGTCATACTCCTGCAGTCGCAGAGCCCAGCGAGCTAGGCGCCCTGACGGGTCTTTGAGAGAGGCCAGCCACACAGGGCATGGTGGTCGGTTACTATACAGAACGGGCGACCGTAGACATAGGGACGAAATTTTCCAAAGGCCCAAATGATGGCCAAACATTCTCGTTTGGTAACAGAATAGTTGGCCTCCGCTTTGCTCAAGGTCCGACTGGCGTAGGCGACCACATATTCACGGAAGCCAGGTTTGCGTTGGGTGAGAACGGCACCAGTCCAATACCACTGGCGTCAGTGTGGATCTCAGTAGGCGCAGTCGGGTCAAAGTGGCGCACGATGGGAGGCGAAACCAAAAGGCGGCGCAAGGTGTCGAAGGCATCATTGCAAGCAGGCGTCCAAGCGGAGAGGCTGGAGCTGCCGGCGAGTAGCTGTGTCAGGGGAGCGATGATCGAGGCGAAATTCCAGATGAAGCGACGGAAGTAAGAGCAAAGGCCAACGAAGCTACGGAGCTGCTTCAGTGAGGTGGGCTTCGGAAATTCGGGAACTGCACGAAGTTTGGCGGGGTCCGGAAGAATGCCGTCTTTAGAGACTACGTGTCCTAAAATGGTGAGTTGTCGGGCAGCAAAGCGGCACTTTTTCAAATTCATCTGGAGCCCAGCGTTAGTAAGACAAGTCAGAACGCGCTCGAGGCGGATGAGATGAGAAGAAAAGTCCGCAGAAAAGACGACGATGTCATTGAGATAGCAAAGACAACTCTCCCACTTGAGTCCACTAAGGATAGTGTCCATCAGGCGTTCGAAAGTTGCCGGGGCGTTGCAAAGGCCAAACGGCATGACGTTGAACTCATATAAGCCGTCAGGTGTTATGAAGGCAGTTTTTGAGTGATCAGCGTCAGCCATGGGCACCTGCCAGTAGCCTGACCTCAAATCCAGCGAGGAGAAATACTCAGCTCCCTGCAAGCAGTCCAGGGCGTCATCGATTCGTGGCAGGGGATAGACGTCCTTGCGTGTGATGTTGTTGAGCCGGCGGTAATCAACACAGAACCTGATGGAACCATCTTTCTTTTTTACCAACACAACAGGGGACGCCCAGGGACTGTGGGAGGGCTGTATGACACCCCGACGGAGCATGTCGTCCACGTGATCAGAAATGACGTGGCGCTCAGAAGCCGAGACACGATAGGGGCGCTGGCGAAGAGGGGCGTGTGTACCGGTGTCGATGGTGTGCGCAACGACAGACGTACGGCCCAAGGCAGTCTGAGGAAGATCGAAAGAACTGAAGCGCTGCAGGAGGGCGACGAGTTGATCACGTAGCGCGGGTGGAAGGTCGGCGTCAATGGCACGGTGGAAGACGTCGGAGGGCGGTGGATCATTCTTAACATCACAGGAGCTGAGCACATCGACATCGAAGGAAGCGGTGGTATCAAGAATAGGGTAGGGAAGGCAGGAATCAAGTTCTTCAACACGCCCGAGGCATTCACCTCGGAGCACTGCTGACGGGCACGAAGATGGGTTCGAGACGTAAATTGCACTTTGTCCATGGTCGATCGTCAGAACAGCAAAGGGAAGCAGGAGGCAGGGACGGCGGGAAGCGGTTTCGGAAGGCGTGAAGAAAACAGTTGAATGAGGGACACCGGCACAGGAGAGGGGTACGAGGGCAGCAGAAAACGGAGGAATGTCGGTATCAGTCGCGACCACAAGTTTGGCAGACTGTGTAGGTACGTCGCAAAAGGGAGCATCACACAGCGGAGAAAAGGCGATTTCAGCTCGAGCGCAGTCAATAACGGCACAATGAGTCAAAAGGAAGTCACATCCCAGGATGATGTCGTGTGAGCAGTGAGACAGCACAATAAACTCGATGGTGTACAAAACATCTTGAATGAGGACACGGGCCGTACATGCGGCTGAGGGATGAATGCGCTGTGATGAGGCAGTGCGAAGCGAAAAGTCAGAAAGTGGGGTAGTCGCTTTGCGGAGTTGGCGGCAGAGAGCTTCACTTATGACAGATACTGCAGCGCCCGTGTCGACGAGGGCGAGAACCTTGGCACCTTCCACGAACACTACAATTACATTAGCGGGACGACACGGAGGACTTGAGGAGTTCGAAACAAGCGCAGTTCTTGCCCCCGGAACTGCGGCTGTTAATTTCCCTCAAGCGCGGAGCTAGAACGTCGCAGCATCGGAGAACGGGAACGGCGTCGAGGGGAAGGCGATCAGCAAGTGGTGTAAATTTGGCGATCAGGGGAAACAAAGGGGGGACCAGGTGGCCGTCTCGGCGAGGATAGTTTGGCATCGTACGGGTAGGAGCGCAGATCAGGTCGAGAAGGCGGAAGGCGCTGGCGGCAAAGCCGCGCGACATGGCCGGGCAGACCACAGGCGTAACAGATGGGTCGGTTGTCCACAGTACGCCAGGGATTCGTAGGATGTGGGCGAACCCTTGAGAATGGAGCTTGAGACGGGGGCTCAGACGGCGGCGGAGGACGGAAAGAAGGGGCGGCCTGGTAGGAATCGGGTGCCGGCGTATGCCGTGGCCTGGCCACCGCTTGGGCGTACGTCAGGGGTGCTGTCACAGGCGGGAGCACAGGGCTGGACGGCAGCAGATCAGCGACTTGGTCTTGCACGACACGGCGAATAATAGGAGCCAAAGACGGGGTCGAGTCAGGAACTTGGCGGGCGGGGTCTTGAAAATGGGATATCAGGGACAGCTGGCGAGCGACCTCTTCACGAACAAAGGCTTTGATTTGGTTGAGAAGAGGGGAGTCCTCAGGAGTAGTACCGCCCAGGGCCAGTGTGGAGAGGGCTTCGTCGCAGACACCGGCATGCCGTGTAGAAGCGCGCTGCTTGCGGAGCTCGTCGTAGCTCTGGCAAAGCTTAATAACCTCACTGACAGTGGTGGGATTTTTCGCGAGGAGCATCTGAAATGCGTCGTCAGCGATGCCTTTGAGGATATGGTGGATCTTGTCCGCTTCTGGCATGGCGGCGTTGACACGTTTGCAGAGGTCAACGATGTCCTCAATGTAACTTGTGAAGGTCTCGTCAGTGCGTTGAGCGCGGTCCCGTAAGCGCTGTTCGGCACGGAGCTTGCGCATCGCAGGGCGGCCGAACACTTCCGCAAAGCTCTTCTTAAATACGGGCCAAGTGGGTAGGTCCGCCTCATGGTTTCGAAACCAGAGGTTCGCCACGTCCGTGAGATAAGAGATGACGTTACTCAGCTTGATAGTGTCGTCCCACTTGTTATAGCTGCTCACTCACTCATACGATGACAACCAGTCGTCAACATCATGGTCGGCAGTGCCACTGAAGAGGGCAGGGTCACGCTGCCGGATGACGCCAGAACAAATGACGGTGGTTGAACTGGCCGCCGGTGTTGGGGCAGTCTCATCTGGCATGGTTGACACAGGCGGCAGCGTACGGCTCCGGAGTTCCAGGTTGGTAGGGGATGTACCCAGCACCTCCACCAATTGTAGGGGTGCGTTTATTAGGCGTCCTCAAGAGACCGAACCGCCGTGCAGGATCTGGCAGCGTAGACGGGCGTAGCCAGCACCAAGAGAGCGGGGCAACTTCGTCGTCGTCAGGCGCAGCGTAGTGTCGGCGCATAACTTCGTCGTCGTCAGGCGCAGCGCAGTGTCGGCGCATGGCGGTAGCGGAACCTGTCACAGTTGGCACACTACACAATGTACTTTGTACAGGTCTCTCCGGGAAGCTGAGCCCTTTGCGCAAGCGCTTGTTCAGCCCGCTTCTTCTTCGTGACAGAGTCGCCGAAACACTTCTTTAGCTCATCTACAAAGCGATCCCATGTCGTAAATGAATCCTCGTGGTTGTCATACCACGTTAGGGCCGTGTCGGTCAGGGAAAAGACGACGTTGGCAAGTCCAGGCACAAGAGTTCCACTTATTGTAGCGGCTCACCCATTGGTAGTGGGTAAGCCATTCATCCACGTCTTCGCTGGTTGAGCCTGCGAACGGCCGTGGCTCCAGGAAATGCTGCCATGAACTGCTGGGCACAGACCTCAGAGCGTCGCCGTCCAGGGACATCATGAGCACAGAAGGCGGCAGACCAACAATGCGACGACTCCGGCGAGGTTGCAGCAGAGGATCCGTCTTCTCTAGAGAGAGGGGAACCAGTATACCCAGCACCTCCACCAAGATGTTACGTCCAGGGTTTATTAAGACCGGGACAGAGGACTGAAAGCAGCTGGGTCCGCTTGCCGAGCACGAGACACCACCAACCTCCTTCTCCTCATCTTCGGCTTAGGCAGCAACGCCGACCATGTAGAATAGGAATAGGTAGAATACGCCTTGTCATGGGCGTCACAATATTGTTACGTTGCCCGAAAGGTTAGTCACAAGCAAGGGCGACCGGAGCGCAGAGCGAACACAGGAGACACCGAACACTAGCGCGCGCACACCAGTCAGGCACTTCCTTCTCATCGTCTTCTGTGAATATCCGTTGCATGGCCCCCTGTCCGGAAAAACACCGTCACGGTGTACTGGATGACGTTGAGGGGCATGGCGAGAGGTAGGGTTTCAGGCGAGAGACGTGGACGATATCACGTTGAAGGTGGCGGGAGGAAGCGTGCTGGAAGGCCGGAGCGATCTCGTAAGTGACAGCGGTTACCTGGCGCAGGACACGGTACGGGCCAACATAACGGGACAGAAGTTTTTCGGAGAGGCCGACGCGGCGAGATGGGGACCAAAGCAAGACGAGGGAGCCAGGAGAGAAAGAGACTGTGCAGTGACGGCGGTTGTAGAACTCCTGCTGGGAGGCCTGCGAGGCGAGAAGTCGGGAGCGTGCAAGTTGACGGGCGTAGTCAGCACGGGCAATGGCGTCTTGGGCGTATTCAGAGGATGGAGCAGCAGGAGAAGGCAGCAGCGTGTCCAAAGGCAATTGGGGCTCGCGGCCGTATAAAAGGTAAAAAGGGGAGTAACCGGCAGTATCATGGCGGGAGGAGTTGTATGCGAAGGTAACATACGGGAGAGCGAGGTGCCAGTCGCGGTGATCGGGGGAAACGTACATAGCGAGCATATCGGTCAGAGTGCGGATGAGACGCTCAGTAAGTCCGTTTGTCTGCGGGTGATAGGCGGTGGTGAGCTTGTGCTTAGTAGAGCAGGACCGAAGAATGTCGTAGACAACCTTGGACAGAAAGCAGCGGCCGCGGTCTGTAAGAAGTTGGCGGGGAGCACCATGGTGCAATATGAGGTCGTATAGCAAAAAGTCCGCAACATCTGTAGCTGTACTGGTTGGCAGTGCCCGCGTGATCGCATAACGGGTGGCGTAGTCCGTGGCAACTGCAACCCATCTGTTGCCGGAGGTGGACTCTGGAAACGGACCCAGAAGATCCAAGCCGACGCGATGGAAAGGTTCTGGGGGCACGTCAATAGGTTGAAGTGTGCCAGCTGGGAGAGTAGCAGGGCGTTTCCGGCGCTGGCACTCATCACAGGCTGCAACATAGCGGCGTACGGAGCGGAACAGGCCGGGCCAAAAGAAGCGACGTCGCGCACGGTCGTATGTACGCGATACACCCAAGTGGCCAGCAGTGGGGAGATCATGGAGTTCATGAAGGATAGCAGGACGAAGGTGCTTGGGGACAACGAGTAGAAGGTTGGGGCCATCCGGATTGAGGCTGCGGCGATACAAGATTCCGTCAGAGAGCACAAAGCGCCGCATCGAGGGATCAGACGGTGTAGAATTGAGGCGGTCGATAATTGAGCGCAAATCGTCATCGCGGCGCTGTTCTTCTCCCATGTTGGCAAGGACAGAGATAGAAAACAGGTCGGCTTCGGTGGCAGTGCCAAACAAGTCACACTGGCCAATGGGGTAGCGGGAGAGGCAGTCGGCATTTTGGTGTAACCTGCCAGACTTGTAAGTCACGGTGTAATCATACTCTTGCAGATGCAATGCCCATCTCCCAAGCCGCCCTGCAGGGTCCTTCAGAGAGGAGAGCCAACATAGCGCATGGTGGTCGGTTTTAACCGTAAAAGGGCGGCTGTATAAATAAGGACGGAATTTGCCAACTGCCCAGACAAGGGCTAAGCACTCACGTTCTGTTATGGTGTAATTGCGCTCGGGCGCAGAAAGAAGGCGGCTGGCATAGGCGATGACACGGTCCAGACCGGATTGTCGCTGAGACAGCACAGCGCCGATGCCGTAGCCACTGGCGTCAGTACGGACTTCGGTGGGGGCCGCAACATCAAAGTGCGCCAAAACTGGTGTGGTGGTCAGCTTGGCGATCAAAGTGGAGAAGGCTCGTTCTTGGTCAGGTCCCAAGACGAAGGTGGCGTCTTTCTTCAATAGGTCGGTGAGGGGACGGGCGAGGTCGGCGAAGCCCTGAGTGAATCGACGGAAGTACGAGCAGAGCCCCAAGAAGCTTCGGACGTTGTGGCAAGATCGGGGAAGGGGAAAGTCTTTCACGGCCCGGATCTTATCGGGATCAGGGTGAACCCCCTGGAAATCAACGATATGGCCCAAAATAGTGATCTGACGTCTCGCAAAACGGCACTTCGAGGAGTTAAGTTGTAGGCTGGCACGACGAAAGAGGGAAAGAATCTGGGAAAGGTCTTCGAGGTGGGATGAAAATGTAGGCGAAAATACAACGACGTCGTCCAGATAACACAGGCACGTGGTCCACTTAAATCCCTGCAAAAGGGCGTCCATCATGCACTCAAATGTGGCTGGCGCGTTGCATAGGCCAAAAGGCATTACTTTGAACTGATATAGGCCATCAGGGGTCACAAAAGCGGTTTTCTCACGGTCCTTCTCATCAACGGCAATTTGCCAGTAGCCGGAACGAAGATCTATGGAGGAGAAGAATTTGGCTCCGTGTAGGCAGTCAAGGGCGTTGTCAATACGCGGCAGAGGATAGACGTCTTTTTTAGTTATCTTATTGAGGTGTCGATAATCAATGCAAAACCGCCAGGAGCCGTCCTTTTTCTTCACTAGTACCACTGGAGAGGCCCAGGGACTGTGGGATGGTTCGATTATGTTCTTGGCAAGCATTTTTGTGACCTCGTTGTTTATGACCTTGCGCTCGGCGTGGGAGACACGGTAGGGCCTGCGGCGAATGGGAGGGGCATCGCCGGTGTCAATGCGGTGCGTCACAGCGAGAGTTTGGCCCAGTGAGGTGTTGTAGAGGTCAAAAATGTCGGAGAACGACTGGAGAAGGTCACGAAGCTGAGAAGTTTGGTCGGGGCGGAGATCGGTGGGCATCATGGTCGTGAATGCGTCCGAGGTCAGCGGAGTGGACCGCGGTGGGTCTGGGGGGTCGCGATTAGGAGAGGCATCTAATGGAGCCACAGGGCACTGGGCGAGTGGGGACAACGTAGCGACGCACATGCCGGCTGGAAGCAGCTGTGAGGAGAAGCCGAAGTTCAAGAAAGGTAGAGACAGGTTGTTGGCTGTGACGGTGGCGATGGTATGGGGCAGGACAACACTGCGGGTCAGTGCGAGGTCAAGGACTGGCGCAACGAAGTAGTCACCATCGGGAACAGGGCGAGAAGGTGTGAGGGAAACGAAAGATAAGGCTTGAGGGGGCAGGTGGGCATAGTCGGGGCAGGTCAACCGGAGCGACGAGT
Organism: Amblyomma mixtum; assembly: GCF_055824585.1. Taxonomy (NCBI): domain Eukaryota; kingdom Metazoa; phylum Arthropoda; class Arachnida; order Ixodida; family Ixodidae; genus Amblyomma; species Amblyomma mixtum. Next base: position 407,699,963 of record NC_143014.1, read on the forward strand.
CGATGGGGTCAGGATCGAGTTGGGGAAGCTCAAGGTGAAGGACACCCTGCGAGCAGTCAATCAGGGCAGAATGATCCGACAAAAAGTCTAAACCGAGAATGAGGTCATGGGCGCATGTGGTAAGGACGGTGAACTGAACCGGCGTACTGTGGTCTCCGATGGTCACGCGAGCGGTGCACAGTCCCTCGACAGCAGGCATGGCACCATCCGCGACGCGCACACGGGACGTTGCAGGCGTAAGGACTTTGCGTAGGCGACGGCGGAGGTCAGCACTCATCACGGAAATATGGGCACTGGTGTCAATAAGGGCGCGCACAGGAACACCGTCAACTGTAACGTCTAGCAGATTGGGTCGAGTCGTCAGTAGAGGGTTTGAGGTCCGGGTCGTTGATGCAGCGTCACCTCCGGGAGCTGCATCACTTAGTTTTCCCGATGAGAAGGGCGGTAGGACGCAGCAGTCGAAACACGAGGCGACTGCGGTGAGCGTGAGCGGCGGGCTAGCGGCGAAGGCGAACGGGAGGACTGTCGTGGAGGTTGATCGGCGGCCTCAGACGTCTCGGATGGGCGGCGGGGTGAAAAGCGGCGAGTGTAGTTTGAACGGTAGTAGGAGGCGTCTCGCGGGGGTGACGTCCAGGGGCTGCGGCAGTGGCGGGCAATGTGGCCGACCCGAGAGCATTGAAAACAGATTGGGCGGTCGTCTGGCGTGCGCCACTCATTTGGATCGCGGTAACGCCGTGGTGAATAATAGGTGGGACGGAAAGGGACTGGAGGTGGTTGCTGTGGGGACGAGTTTCCGATGGCGCACAAAGCCGGAGGGAGGTTGAGGTGGGCGAGTTCTTGCCGCACGACAGCCTGAATAAGTGACACGGAAGGCAGGTGGTGTGGTCGATGATGTTACCACAGGGGCTAGGGCTTCGAGTTCACGGTGAACAATTCTTGTCACTGTGTCGGTGACAGGAGGAGACTCTGAGGGCACTTGAGTTTGAAGTCGTTGGTCCTGGCAAGAAGATGTAGCGGCTGTGTTTGGAAGTCGGGAAAACTGTTGAGAAATGCGACGGCTTTTGACTTGTTCGAATCGATGGCACTCCTTGATATTGCTGTCAACAGTTGTGCAGTCTTTGCAAACGAGTAGATGAAAGGCATCGTCAGCAATGCCTTTCAGCACGTGGCCCACCTTGTCGGACTCGGTCATGGTGGCATAGACTTTGTGGCAAAGTGTCAATACGTCCTGTATATAGGCCACGTAACTTTCCGTCGACGACTGCGCACGAGAAGCAAACTGTTTTTTTGCAGTGGTCTGCCTATTGTCAGGTCTTCCGAAGAGTGCTCGCAATTTCTCTTTGAATATATCCCAACTGGTAAGTTCTTCTTCGTTGGTTTCAAACCACACCCTCGCCGTTCCATTCAGATAGAAAATGACGTTAGCAAGCATTAACGTTTGATCCCACCGGTTATATGCGCTTACTCTTTCGTAAAGGCTTAACCAGTCATCGACATCGGTGCCGTCGTTTCCCGAAAAGTACTGGGGTCACGGGACGAAGCCATGACCACGAAAGGAGCAGCAGAAGTGGTCGGCGACTCGCTGGGTGGGGCCATGATGGTAGTAGCGCCGGTTTGACGACCGCTTCGGAGCTCCGTGGTACTGGGGACGATACCCGACACGCTCCACCAAAGATGTTACGTTGCCCGAAAGGTTAGTCACAAGCAAGGGCGACCGGAGCGCAGAGCGAACAACACAGGAGACACCGAACACTAGCGCGCGCACTCCAGTCAGGCACTTCCTTCTCATCGTCTTCTGTGAATATCCGTTGCAATATCTTTCTTTAGTAGGCTTGCTTTATGTTCTTTGCATATTTAAAAGTACTGAGTTTTACCCCGCCGTGGTAGTGCAGTGGCTATGCCGCTCGGCTACTGTGCCCGAGGATGTGCGATCGAATCCCGGCTGTGGCGGTTGCTTTTCGATAAATGCGAAAAGCAAGGCGCCTGTGTGCTGTGCGATGTCAGTGCGCGTTAAAGAACCCTAGGTGGCCGAAATTACTCCGTAGACCTCCACAACGGCATCTGTCAGCCCGAGTCGCTTTGGGACATTAAACACCATAAACCAAACCAGAACCATTCTAAGAGAGTTAACTGCTGAGCTAGTCTGTGTTGCACTGAATGCCCTGCAATTATGGAAGAACCCCACGCCAATCATTATTCAATAACACTTTTTGTCTCAGAGGAACCATATAACGTGCAAACTTAGGCACCCCTAATTTTTTAACCATGGTGAATGAGAGGAAACACTACAAAACCTGATTTCCATGGAAGTTTCACACATTTAGAAGAGAAAAATTCTGCAGGCCACTTCTTCAGTTCCCGCGACACTCCTTCAGTACGAAAAATCTGCAGCTTTTCAGAAGGTGTGGGGATCGTGTAAAAACTTCCAACCTGAATGTGTTGATGGCCAAAGATGAACTCGGGTGTTACTTCTGTCACACTTACAATGTGATCGTTTTTCAGCAGACAGCATGAGTCTTTCTCAACACCAGTTTTCAGTGATGAGACATCTGTTGCCAGCACACACTGTGGGGGTTCTACTGAGGAATGGGCCAGCTCAGAGAGCCTGCGACTGACCTGTTCAAGTGGCTTGCTGCTTGTTCTCAGAAGTGCTTTTAACTGGCCCAAACTGTTCTCGAAGGGAAATGCACTCACTCTGTCCAGTGGGCCATACAAAAGGCAATCATCTGCAATGTGGCACATCATATGCACATTGTAAACCAAGAACTGTGGACCATAAAGTGAGGCCGCTTGCTGAGCAAAGTACTGAAGGAGCCGTGAAGCGTAGTTGTTCATTTCAATGCACAGCACTTGGTGCAGCAAAATGCGCATGGCAACATGTAAACAGAGGAAGTGCTGGTAGCAGTCTTTTTGCAGCAGGTCACGCAACAAAACAGGACCAGTGTAAAGCAAGAATGCCCTAAATTCAACGGCCTTCCACCTCTCCAGCTCGTCGAGAGACCTTGGTTGCCGAGCAAATTCAGTAGGCAGCTTACTCGCCTCCAATTTTGCACTCAAAATTCTTCTTTGTTGTGCTCCAAGACGGTGGGGCAATGGTCCTGAGATCCATGTGTGCAAGAGCTTGCGGACAACTCCTAAACACACTGAATGCATATAGTCAACAGGAAACTGTTTTACCATGTCAATGCGGAGTTCAGTAAGTGGACTCACTCCATGGTGGTGGCCAGGGTCTGTCATAGCTCGAAATGAACCATCGGTTCTGTGCTGAAAGGCAGCGCATATCGGAAACGTCTGCCGACGGTCAACTCGTTCACCTTTTTGACTGCAGCGATCGCAACCGTAAAATCCCATGTGTCCTTTTATGCACTTGACATATGACCTAGCTGGTGCATCGCATATTATGGCAGTTACCGAGATGCTATAATGTGTTCCATGAACATCTATCCCTGACACCTCTAGGTCCTTCATTTCATCAATAAAGGGCTGCAGAAAGTCCTCAATGCTAGTTGGTTTTTTTTTGTCACAGTGAACAGCAACGACAAATGGTCTGTTCTGTACACAATTTGATACACGACAAAGCACAACCCAAAAGCTGACAGAAGAACTTTTGAAGATAGGAAGGCCATCTATATTTACATGAAGTTCAATGCTGGGGCTCTGTTGAGGGCGGAGGCCTAATCTCACGCGATTTTCAATTTGTGGCTTCAAGCCAAAATATACGACATTTCCTCGCACATTTGCTTTTCTCTCTGTTTTCAGCAGAGTCCTTGCGTCACTTGGCATTGGATGACCAAGCCTCTGGAAAAGCGAGCAGAGATCATTGATGGCCGAGTGCGTCAACGAGTGTTTGAGAGCAATTTCCCTCAGTTCATCACGAACGTTAACACGTGAACCACTTGCTTCTGGGCCAGAAGCGTCAGTGACAGCATCCGAATCACTGAGCTCTTCAGCGACCAAGGCACGTTCTTCGTCACAGTCTTCGGAGAAATTCTCAGAGGTGCTTACTGAGCCAGAACTTTCAAAGTCATATTCCTGAGCAGACTGCTCTGCCAGATATGGACTTCTCTGGAAGTCTACGCGTGCGCCTGAACGGTCAGCCGGTTCAATGTCACGCCCGGTAGCCTCGCGCATAGTGGATGTTTCTGATCCATTTTCGTCATGTGAAATGTCACGAAAAAAGTCAGTGACCTCTCGCTGCAATCGCCGGTATTTTTCCCACTTACTCATGATTTCCGCATGCTCTGCAGCCGCAAAGGCTTAAACCAGCTTGTGAACTCCGGCCACCAACACAACCACCCGTCTGCGATGTCAGTCACGGCGCACTGCAGTGCACTCAGTACACACACTAAACACTCACTAAAATACTGTACAAAACAGGGCGATGCACTATACCGCGCACTGAAAACACTTTATCACACACTAGAGATGAGACACCACGCAAAAGACAAAACAGATAAACAACAGCAACACAATAAAACTACGGTTGGGGATTGGATTGAATTGGATTGGATTGAAGACCTCATACTCAAAAGTATGAGGCCTTCATTTCTCTAAAAGCTACTTTAAATAGAAATTACGAAAAAAAAACGCTGATATCGAAAAGCGGGTGTTAAAGAGGCTATCAGGACTCACAGCTTTCGCTCTATCACTATATGTTCAAGTCATATGCTCAAACCCGCACAATTTTTGTGCACTTTCACACAATGATAACCCTTTGGCGTGTTGCGGAAATAAACGCACGCCGTAGAATGTTTCTCCCAGCTAAACGGGCGTATTGTTCGAGCTCAAATTTGGCACAGAAATCGAATTTGGTCGGCAGAATTGTTTCATGCTACATCTGTTTGAGTTACTTGCCTGAATCAATCAAAAAAAGTCGTATAATCGCATCGAATCGAATCGCAACGATGACTGGATGAATCGTGAGGCAGATCGAGTGCGTTAATTAATTGTGAGTCTAATTGAGTGAGTTCGCAATTTCGGTAATCCCGAGCATGTGTGAATATATATTAGATTAGATTTGAGGGAGCCGGCAAGCTGACCAAAATTTTGTTAGTGAGCCGAGCGCGGGCATTCTCGACATTGCCGAGGTATATTGTGCACAGTCGTCCACATGCGTGTATGTGCCCGCTAAAACGACGAACGTACGTCATCACTCTTAATTAACAATAATAACAACAACAGTAATAATGTTTCATTAAGCATTCATTGCAGTGGCCCAGCCATGCTTAAAAAGGTAGTATTGCCACGACGGTTTGCTGACCCTGACCTAGGACCCTATTAATTAAGGTATAGTACGTGAGATGTGAGGTGAGGAAAAGATTAGATATGTGAGAGCTAGAGGATGAGATGTGGGGATGAGGAAAGAAAGGGGACCGAAAGAGAATAGAACTATGCACGGCAACCATAATTTGAGCCGCCTTCGATTCACCAGAACCATTTCAGGCGGTGGAAAAGACCGGGCGATGGTAACAGGCAACTGTAGCCGTAGAGACCACGGAGGAGCAAGATATATAATAAGGGAGTAATTACTCATTGGCATCCACCCGAGCGCAGCCATACGGCTACAAAGGAAAGCTATACAGCTTTCTCAGAAACTTCGTAGTTAAAGAAAAATTCGTCCTGGTCCGGGGTTCGAACCCAGGACCACCGCTACACCGGAGCAGTCGCTCTACCAATTGAGCTAACCAGGACGGCAAGCTTATGGTAGGGCGAGATCGAATTGATCAATAACTCGAAGTGGGAACAGTGTTGGTCAAATGTTTTGCCGTCCTGGTTAGCTCAATTGGTAGAGCGACTGCTCCGGTGTAGCGGTGGTCCTGGGTTCGAACCCCGGACCAGGACGAATTTTTCTTTAACTACGAAGTTTCTGAGAAAGCTGTATAGCTTTCCTTTGTAGCCGTATGGCTGCGCTCGGGTGGATGCCAATGAGTAATTACTCCCTTATTACAAATCTACTCCACCTTGGGGGATTCCCCTGAAACATTTGACCAGGAGCAAGATATCAACACAAAACTTAACGCAAAATGCAACTAGTAGTTTTTAATGTGTTATCCTGGCTCAGTGTTCAACACAGGAGCAAAATAACTGGTTAAAGTCCCGGCGCGACATGACTATAGCTTTGGTTCCCGAATAAAAAAAAAACGAGTGTGTTTTCGCGGTCAACTAAAAGTTCCAAGGCGACACACGGAGTAACGTCCCGTAATTTGCTGGCATTTATCGTACGAAAAAGTCCATTCTCTATTGTTCGTGGCGTGCAGTGCGGCGAGAAGCGATATGTACACACAGTGCTCTGCAACTTTATCGTAGCCATCTTGGGAAATTTTCCCGCCTCGACCGGTGGGAAAATTTTCCAAGACGATTACGATAAAGTTGCAGAACACTATTTAGGTGGCACCTGGAGGGTCTAGTTTGCTTAGTTTCTTTTTTGCTTGTTGCATGTTAAAAAACAATAAGACCGTTGTCTTCCCAGTACGCGTCTGCACGTTAAAAAAAAAAAAAAATACTAGTAATGAATGTTTCGGTCGCAAGAGGACGCTTTCAACTGTTTGGCTTCAACCCTAGGGTTGAACCCTAGGTAGACCCTAGGGTTTAAAGATAACAATGGTCATGTAAATAAATCTGCAGTGGAAGTCAGCAAAAAGCGATTGGAGGATTGGTGGCTGAAAAGCAGAGATGTGGCATAAGGTTAGAATTGTAGGAAACTGTAGGTAAAGATGACGGCGATTCTTAATAAGAATTGCCAACACACTAAACCAAAAAAATAAAAAAGAAAGAAAAGTTGAGTTTGGTGGCAATTGCCACCACCCCGTTTCAAAGGGGGCGCTCCTATCCATCCATCCTTCAACGTCTGCTGTTTTGTTTGTGTTTATTGATGTCAGAGGAGGCGCTGCGCTGGGTTACCCATCGACCATCGAAAACCTAGCCCTTTTCCGAGAAGCTCACAAGCAGCAAAAGTGAGCCAAAATCGAATCGGCAGCAGCGGTTGCGTCCGATGGATTACGCTCTTAAAACGGGTGGGCGCCGACACATACCGACACCCGACACAGGGAATGGTGAATAGATAATCATCATCATCATCACCTCGCAACTGTACCCTCGCAGCACCTCCTCATCCCCTCCCTCATCTTGCCAAAGCCAAAGCCACCAAAGCCAACGCGGCATTCCCGCCTTTTTTTGTCGTCGAGAGTCAGCGTGCGCTGCGTCGTAGACAGTCGTGTGCTGCATTACGCGTTCCCGCGTTTGCCGTCGACAGCCAACGTGCTCTGCATTATGGATCGCCATTTGAACGACCGGTAAGTACTCTTCTTGTCCTACTAAAATCTAACTTGTTCGAGCTTCTCTGCAGTTCAAGTCGATGGCACCCGTTCCACGTGTTGAAATGAAAGGCTGTTACTGCTGCCCGCGAATGCTTTGTTTGCGCAGCTACGTACAGGTTCGAGCAAAATAAAATGTGCATTATTGGCTGCAAACATTTTTTTCGCTTTCCCCAGCTGAAATTGCCATCTATTTGGAATGCGCCTGCAGTTAGTGGATGCTTGCCAAATGGGCAAGCACACACGATTAGCACCACTTCGCGCGCTGCCTCGACGTCGGCAGAATGCAACTGCTGGGCTTGTGCGTTGATGTTTTCTCCGGGTGGATTTTGGCAGCTTCGCCGAATTTGAGCTCGAGCTCGGAGTTTTTTGTAAGAATGAGCAGTAGTACGAGCGGTGCTCTGAGTGATTCGGCTGGTATGATCAGACATGGGCTACTTTAAGCTTACAAATAGGGCTGCTAATTGAATTGAATCAAACCTTCGACTGTCTTTATGTAGGGTGCGTTTTAGACTTGTGGGCGCTTTGTTGAATATTACTTGGCGTCTGTACTGAAATGCGAACCTAGCGAAAACAAACCAAGGCGTGCGCATAGGTGCCGCGCCTCTTCGATCGGTAGTCAAATTGGTCAAATCCCCTTGACTTGCGCGGGCTGACGCGTTTTTGACAGTCTTATAGGCCACATCTTTCAAATGTACACGCCTTCGCCGCCACTGAGGATGGCTGAAGAAAGCGCAAGAATTCACAAACAAAACAAGACCAAGAGGCGGCGCTCAGTTCGGCGGGAGAGGAATGGCGCGCGCGCGAAGTTTGGGAATTTTCGGCGCTTGCTCGCTGCTCCGCGGCCGCCGCCGCTTGTTATATAATTAATTTCGAGTATTTCTGCGCCGAGTTGGGCATTGATAACTACAGGAAGGGTAGTTTATAAGACATACTACCGGAATATATAATCTTCCAAAATTCGACTTTTTCACGATTTTTTGATTTTCAAAGGTCGCGTCCCCCTTAAACATATGGTTCTAGGAATGTCAGCATGGTACTGGCTACCACTTCTTTTTTCTTTTTTAATGACTGTGATGCATGCCGTATGAACCCAAGCTGCTGTGAATGTAAAAATGTGCTTTGCCAGCCACTAAACTTTCAGCTCCCATAAGCGTATCTGTGGTGTTTGAGATGTAGCAGATGTGGTGTAATGGGTCTTTGGGTTCAACTTTCCTCTGCTCATTGATGCAATGGCACAAATTAAGCAGAAGTCTGGCTTAAATTGTCTGCATATTTATGTTATAGCTGGTCTAAGTTAAGGATGGGCATATCACATTCAAGACACAATGAAGTGCTCGCAAAATTTTATGCCTTTGTTTACTCTCTGCACAGGAAAAGAAAGCGGGCGCGACACGACCGCATGTACTGTGTGGTTTTGTTCACAAATGAGAAGGACTCCGTCGGGGCAGTGCCAGTTCGCTGGCTGAGCAAAAGCACAACAAGGTGCATGTGGCCCCCAAAAGGCACTGGGCCTCATGCTGTGGAGCAGATGGCCCGCAATATGCTGAAGCCTGGCCCTGATTGGCAACGGTGTCCCTGCAGGGTGCTGGGTTATGCAGGTATGAGCAGCTCCTTTATTCACAATATACTTATACTTACTGTCCTAAACCTCGCTACATTAATACTTACTTGCCTGTTTTGGCAAGAAACTAAGCTTATTGATTTTCTGACTAGCACAAGCAGCAAAAAATGGTGGCAGCATATCGTAAAGCACACAGGATAAAATTTACAATGTTGGTTTATCTGGTTGACATATTTCTCCACAAATACATGCAAGACATTTATAGGTTCGGTGAGATTTGAGTACTGCTAAAAATTTGCTCCTAGTTAAGGCTTGCACAAAAATTTAAATTTGCAGATGACCAGTTATGAGAGATGACCTGTGTGTAAATGTTTTCTTGTAATATTGTTTTATCTTGCATGTATAGCTTATGTCGCTCTAGTCTATGCAGCTGGTGAAGCTGTGCCCAGTACCCTGTGCACCTGGTTTAGTCACCTTAATTCTTTTACAAAACAGACACTTACGCTGATGCCAAAAGAAAAATGGAAATCGCAGAGCAGACTTCGCACATTGAGTCTGGCAGCTCATGTGAAGATTTTCCGTCACCAAAAAGGCACGGTGAGTTCACCATTAGGATTTAAACTGTTGTTATGTGAAGTTAAAGGGGTGGAGACACCAAATTTTGAAGCTATAAAAAGCCTGCTATGGGATTCCTATGTATGCAAGGGCACTCAAAGCCGGGTGTTGGACGCAACAAATGTTTAAAAAATATTTTAATTCGGTTCCAAAGATTACCTAAATGCTCACTCTCACGATCTAGACCCATCGCTAGCGCCATCAACCATGACATCACAAGGGGTGTAGAAAAATTAGTTTTAGTGACGTCATACCAAAATACAGTGACGTACGATGAGCGGGGCACAGCCGCGTGAGCGCAGTCGACGCACCAGCGAGCCGCGTTTGCTGCTAACCGCCACTCGCTCGGTTTGCGGCGCGCCGTTGCGAACAGCGTCGCAACGTCCGATTGCAGCTCGTTGCCTGCGTCCGGCCTGCTAGATGTCAACGGCGGGCCGCTCGCGACAACAACGACGGGAAGCGGCAGCCAATGCGAGCGCGGAGAGCGGCAGCGTCATGATGACATAGGGCGCACTCCTTGGAGCCGGGCGGTCTGCGCCAGTCTTCGTGCCGAACGCCGGCATCTGAAGAACGCGATAGTATTGTTTGTTCACGTTCATAGCAAACCCTGGGATATATGAATATCAAAAATGCATCGTTTCTAACGATCGTTGGCAAATACCGAGTTCCTGGTAGAAGTGATGACTGCGATGCAAGCAAATATCATCAGCCGGTTTTGTGCTGCTGCTACCTGGTGCGGTTCGCCTGCCGTCTGCTAGCTCTGTTGCTGAAGACGTCGTGGAAATCGAACATATCTTTTATTATGGGACGAGTTCACAGTAAAGGGGTGCCGAGCGGAGCACGTTTCTGAGCGCTGGCCAGTCCCGAAGCGCCCTCAGCCGCGGAGTCGATATGCGAAAGCAGCTAGGCCTAGCGACGACTAGGGCAGTCTGGTACCAGCGCGCAGGTCGTCGGCCGGCGTTGCCGCAGGCAGTGTCGCTGCCGAAAGATCCACTTTTAGCACAGTCATGCTGTCGTATCTCGAATCAAGAAAGAATGCTTTCTGGTAGCATGGCTGTTTTGTATTTTCTTGTGCGGACGTGAAGTACGCCGAGTCTGCCGGCCGGTAGGTCAGCCTGGATACCGTCTGCCGACGTCATAAAAGCGAGCTAAAGAGTGTTCTTGACGTAAATAATAAACCATGGGACAAAAAATGTGAAAAAAGTGTCATTTTTGAGAATCGCTGACCAATACTGAGCTGCTAGTAGAGGTAACAACTGTGATATGAGCAAATTTCTCACAACCGCGCCTAGCAGCTGCCGCTGGCGCGACGTTGGGGTCCGGCTCGCCTGGCGCCCGCTAGCTCCGCTGCCGAAGGCGTCGAGGAGATTGACCATACTATTATTTTATTGTGAGATGATTCTGTTAACACTACAGCTATTTGTGAAAAGTAGGCCTTTTATTATAGCGCAGGCGACTTCCGAAGCGCCGGCCGCTTGCTAAACAGGCTATAGGCCTAGCGACGACCACGGCAGCCAGGCAGCAGCAGAGCTCGTCGCCCGGAGCGCCCGCGAGCGGTGCCGTTGCCGAAAGCTCCCAACATAAGCAGACATGCTTTGTCGCTGCTCGAGTATAGCTGGCAGTTCTGATAACAAGGCGATCTTGTCTTTTCTTGTGATATTTGTACACCATCCCAAGCAGCGCTCAGGTACTGCTGCACGGCAGCGAAGTGTGACACTGCGGTTGTGGGCGCAGCTTGGGTAGAGCGGCGCAGCGATGCTTACTGGCATTTTGCAAAGTGTTTCGCATCCTCACGCGAACCCGCGAAGGCGATATTAGCGTGCGAACAAAACAAAAGTCGATGTCCTCACTCATTGGAATCAGATCTGTCAGAATCCGAGCCGCTGGGACTAGACGTGCAGTTGTTTGTTTTCATGCGCTGGTCAGCACGTGTGTGGGAAAGCAGACGATGCAGCAGTAGGTGCGTCACAACTTTTGTGGGCCCACGTAACCAAGCGAAGCAGTTGATCTTCCCCGTCTGTGACGTCACTGTACAACTCGGCGTTCCGAAACCGAAACCGAAAATCGTTCATCAAAAAATGCTATAATAAATTATTCACTGTGAATATATGAATCTTTGAGTGTGTATCATGCTTCCTGGAGCCATAAGAAACGTTTGAAACTAAGAACGCGCGAACCACAAATTTGGTGTCTCCACCCCTTTAAGTTAATGCTTTGTTCCTGAAAGTGCACAAATAAAAAGATTAATTGGCCTTTAATTCCAATTAAACCAATTAAGACTGTGAGAGCACTGTTTGTCATGGTTTGGCATGGTTTGCTTCTCTGTTTAGCATTGAGAGACACATAGATGTGGCCAAAGTGTGTCTTCCCCAAAATGAAAATTGGCCGATTTTGAGGAAAGGAAAGGTGCGCTGTGTGTCTGGATGGATGCCTTCTGCAGTAAGAGCATGCAATTGGTTAGTAAGAGCATCTCATTTTCACTGTCCCGCAAGGGCATGTGACATGTCTCAGGTTGGCGTGACACAAGTAATGGTCTGCTGCAGCGCTGCTTGGTTTTGTATTTGGTGAGAGCGCCAGCCCCGTGGCAGTCACTGCATCAGCTTGTGATAATTTTCGGTGCTGACATTTACACCTCTATCCACCAATAAAGATTTGGAGATGTTTTCAATTTGGTCACAAAATATGTCAAGGGTTGCATATAAATGAACAGTGCCAGTTGGGAGCTGCTCGGCTCTGCTGAAAATCTGAACAATGTGAGATTTTGAGATAAGCGATTTTGAGTTACAGCTTTACTGAACTACTCTCGGTGCTCGTTTGGCATAGTGTTTTTTCTAAAATGGCTTGTATTAACCACGTAGGCAAAATAAAGTGGAATAGGAAGCTTCTAGAGATGTGCAATACCATTTGTACCACTGAAAGACAAAAAAACGATGCAACAACGTCTGCGATTTAACGAAGTTTTTCCCGAATGTACGCCTTCATTATATTGAGGTTCAACTGTACTGCATTATACTGTGAGGGTTGAGATTTGCTCACAGGCCTTGCAGGGCTCCGAAAGGAGCTAATCGCGGTTAAGATTGTGCTGAGAGGTAATATTGCATTTGGGTATTTGTTTCAGTTCCAGATTTACAGCTTCGCATGCCTCGGGTTGAGGACGGTAAGTGCACTTCTCTTTCTTTTACATGGTGAAGTACAATATTAATATGCAACTCCTGGGGTTTTATGAACATCACATTTTTTGGCGTCTCTTTACATGTGCACAAGTGTTTTTCGCTATACAAAGTGGGACTGTTTTAAAACTACAAAAATAGCAAACTAAAATTCACTGTGGCCAGTCACAATGCGTTTCATACACTCATAACATCACAAACGTATGAAAACACTAACATGCACTGAATGTCTCAAAGAAAGGTTCTAAATGGTGTGTTAATTGAAGGGACACAAAAGAGTCTGTCTAGTTCAAAATTCTGCTGATGGATGGAAATGGACCCATATGCAATCAATGAAAGTATTTTTTGACAATTACATTTGTAGGACCATTGAAATCAATGATTAGGAATATACTGTCACTCTTCCTCGTTTACACGTAATGTGCGGTGGCAGCAGAGGGCAGCAAACACCAGCTGCATGAATTCAGCACTGTGGTCTCTTGTTTCTGCAGCTCTGGCAGTCACACTCACTCCTGTGCATCTGCCATTCAACTGAGCCTACGATAGGCTGCAACAGTTTCCACTTTTCTCGGCTCGGTCAACAAGCTTACTAAAAGCAGTGTGAATCTAAATAATGTGGGGGGCTTACGCCGGTGGTCTGCACAACCTTGTGCTGTACTATTTACTCGCCAATGAATAAGCTAGTAACATAGTCATTTGTGGCTTTGGAAGAGGGTATTTTTATATTCTGTTTTGCAACGCATATAACTTCCATGGCAGAGCTTGCAGGTGATGTGTCAGTTGCGGTGTTCTTGAATTATGCTGTACGGGTGGCAGGGGCTCAAGGGCCACTTTAGCAGCATGTTCTACCATGAGAAAAGCTTTACCAGCGGCACACTGGACCGAAGTTCTAATGTCATGGCTGTAATGCCCAAATGCATGCAGCAGCCACAACTGCTGTGTGGGCAGGGCTGTGGGCACACATTTTTCAAGAGTTGAAGGAGCTCTAAACAGCTAGTTTATACTGTTTCACTATACAATTCCAGCAAATTTTTTTTCCAAGCAATGTTTAGAAGCGAAGTTGTTTGCAATCAAAGTTTGAAATTCCGTGCCTTCGTGGCATTCCTCCTTTTGATGTTTTTGGCATGCGCAATGGCTGGAGCTCTTCCTTGGGTCCCGTGCCCACCTTTGGTGGTTTTGTGCGTTTGCTTTTTTAGTTGTCTCTGCAAACAGGAACTTCTGTTCTAGCGTGGCCAGGCATGGTGGTCATCTGCTTCATGCATGCAGTTTTTGGCTGTGGCTCTTATTCCTGTGCCAAACATTCGAGGTGTTAACCTTGTGTATGATTTCGTGTTAGAAATGCAAAAGTGGCGAAGGCCACTTGAGCCGCCAGCGCGAGAGCGGAAGTGCAAAATGGAAATCTTTAAAAAAACATTCTCATGTACTAAACATCCATAATTTTCTTTTGTGCTAACTGAAAATTAGTATTACTACTTCTCATGTGCAATAGATATGTGATGCATGCTTGCAGCTGACAAGTAGCCATTAAAAGCCGTCGATACATAGTAGTGTTGCACAGAGAGAAAGAGTGAATGCAAAAGTCAAAGGAGAGAGCCTTTCAAACTTTGAATGCGATTGTGGGCTGTGTTATCCGGGTAGAGGTGTAGTATTTTGCTCTAATGTTTATTACAACACAATTAAGCAAGTGAGGTATATTATAACCCAAGCACAGGTGATTTAGGGCCCATTTAATGATATTGCATATAGTTTTGGCCGATTTGTACCGTCTTTGCCAAAAGTAACCAGGCTGCGTGCTTCGCTTCTGGGTTGGGTGGTACAGACTTCATACCACTTATGAAGCATTAAATCTATGGAAAGTAAAGGCGAGATCCTGTCCTCACTTCTAAACAAGTTGTTGCCTTCTGGGAATCCATGTTGGCTTTAGAATACAAGTGAGAAGCAAAACATGCAGCCTGGTTACTTTTGGCAAAGACGGTACATGATCTTTATGTTCTGACCTCATTTTTTTTAAAAAGCTCTTTAGCACCCTTGCACTGTGCTTTTTGTACTGGTGAAACCATTTCTTGCTTTCTACTACCATTCTTTGCAGACTTAGCAGAGTATGCACACGAGAGTAGTGCAGAGGTCCTTTCAGCTGGTGGCCCCAGGGACCGAGCTTCACCCATGCCTACGACAAGCATCACCAGTAGTGAAGTCCGTCATGAGGCTGTCCGGGATGTAGTGCGGACTATGGATGTCCCCAGCGCACACAGTCTGCACGACGAAAGTGAGGACCTGTTGGGTTTCTGGATGTTGATGTCACTTAATTATACACTGGTCAGCATTGAGAACTGTCACAGGTGCTGAATAACTTATCATTTGAATTATATATAATATCATGTCGTAATAACCCCTTCCAATGAATATTTGAATGTAGCTCTCAAATCTGGCATGCTTTTCAATCTTCCTAGCTCTGCTAATGGGCACTGTGCAGGAGCAACTCGCGCCGCAATGCATGCACCCCTCGAGGCGGGAAGGGAGCTCTGTTCGGGAAGGGTGTGCCCAGCCGCACTGTGGAGACGCTGCGGTTCTGCTGTGCGTGGTTCATAGTCGCCGTTCGTTCCTTGTATTCGTGGCATTATAAGGTCACAAATGAATTCCTGGGTTGCAGTTTTTTTGGTCGTTTGGTTTCATACATTTTCACTTGCCTGATAGAGTGCTTTTGACACCCGAAATAAGATTTATGAAGCAAAGTGACGCGAAGCTTGGATAGCTGCCATCCAACGAGCAGTGAGCTGGCAATCATGTCCGGATCTGCTGCTTCCAGATTTTCCACACGGCGTCCTTCCCAATAGAGGGCACACTCCCTTTTCCTGCGTTCGCAGTCTTTCTCACATAAAAAAAAAGAAAGAAAGAAAGAAATCTGGCAACTCATAGGCATCTGCAATATCTGGAGCCAATTGCCATGCCCAACAAAAGGAATGCGCATGTACTAGGACCACCATGTGCACCCCGTGGGCCGCGCTCGTGGACACAGTTGATCATTGCGTAATCTTTATTTATTTTTTCAGTTGTAAGTTCAGCGCTGTGTGTGTCTTGTCTCCTTCTTGGTCTGTGTGTGTTTGCGCTGTTGAACCTTCACTATGAATCTACACCAACTAGCCCAATCTGCAGTTCTTCTACATCTTTATTTAATCTGTCCTGTGGTCTATATTTCCTTGTCTACTGTAGCTTGCATGAGGACCGGTGCAGTGCAGAGGTAACTAATGGAAATGTAGCGCTTTTACTGCATATTTACTGTTTGCGTTTTTTGCGCTTAGTTTTGCAAATTTGTCTTGGTTACTTTTTTTTTTGCTTTCAATATTTTTTCTTCCCTCTAGCTCACTCCTTTTTCCCTTCCATGTGCTGCCGCCACTTTCCTTCTGGGCAGTTTTCTTTGTCCTTACTTATTCGTGGGTGCTCTGAATAAATCAGCATTCTTTACACACCATCCTACTCCAAACAGGAGGTCGAGTGGCTCGCTGCCACCTGTTACATTCCCCATCCTAGCTTAATTTGGTGGCAGAAGACTTGGAAGTACAGTCAAAGAACTAGCATTAAAGTCGGGATTTGAGGTAGGACTTTCTTTCAATGAAAAGGAAAAGTAGGCATCTACATCCTTTCATGACTTTTCTCACCACTTGAAAAGCATTGAGCAATGGGCCTGCAATAAGCTTTGAGAGCTTTATGACCTGCCTGACAAAGGAAAAATGCATGTGTATTAGAAACCGTAGATCACTTTTTGTGCTGTGCTGTAATGGAAGTTTTCCATGCTCATAGCTGGGTTGTTGTATCAGTGACTGTGTGCATGAGCATTGCATGGACAGAGTGATCAGTGTGAATCTGCCATCCTTTCCTTTATCATCGAGAAAAGTGCCAACTGCCTCACCAGAAAGATAGCCAAAGCTTATCAAAAGTCTTCTGCTTAATAACAGCTGCCTGTGGCTTGCCAAGCCCCAGTAATCGTTTTTGGGTCTTCAGGTTTTGCGCATTGCGATCATGTTTGTTTATTCTTTTTTCATGCCTTTTTCTCCTTTTTTGGCTCTTACTTCATTCACTCCTATTCTTTTCCCACACTTGTTCCATCCTTCTCCGCCGCTAAATCCCCCGCAGTGTTCCTTTATTTTTATTTTTTCCTTAGCCAGTCCCACATGAAGATTCAACAGGAAAATGGCGCAAAAGACGTGGACAAAAGAGACAAACACGACAGGACCAGCGCTGGTCCTGTCGTGTTTGTCTCTTTTGTCCACGTCTTTTGCGCCATTTTCCTGTTGAATCATGAACCAACTAGCCCAAACTAGAGTTCTTCTTGCCCACATGAAGAATTTGAGGCTGGCTTTCTGTGAAACTGCACCGCATGTGGAAGGAGGAGGGTTCACAATTTTTTTTTAATTTCCTACCTTGTTATCATGTTTTTTATCCCCTCCTCTTTGTTATTTTGCTTGGCCTTTCCAAACTGCGCGTGCTTTTCCTTCTGTCTTCTTCCATTTTCATGTTTTC
Organism: Amblyomma mixtum; assembly: GCF_055824585.1. Classification (NCBI taxonomy): domain Eukaryota; kingdom Metazoa; phylum Arthropoda; class Arachnida; order Ixodida; family Ixodidae; genus Amblyomma; species Amblyomma mixtum. The sequence goes on from NC_143014.1 coordinate 407,717,143, forward strand.
AGCCTAGAAATAAATGCCCAGCAGGCAGACAGGGCTTGTCAGTGTCTCTCAGTCTTGCGCCTTGTGGTGCCTGCATTGTTCATGCTTCGCTATGTCACTCCAGCTAGACCAAACTGTCAATGTTCCGCTGTGCAGACCCCAATTACTTTCCTACAGCCGCCTTTTTCAAGCGGGCGACCTGCCCAGGTGGCCGCGTCTATCCTTGAAAAACTCCGGTGCCCATTCGTGGCGGTGCCTGTTCACCGCGAGTGCTGCCCCGTGTGCTTCTGCATGGGGCCCACAGCTTCATTTACTGGAGATTCATTCACAATATACATTCAGATAGATTGAACAAAGTGGAAGGCTGACAAGCTCTTTTCACTTAATTACAGTGCATTTTGGCAGTGAAGAGTGCCTAATATTAAATATTCCTTGGTATACCTTGCACAGCAGCAGCAACGATGGCCAGTGCTGTTTTATTACCATATACAGTAAAAGCTCACTAATTTGATATCGGAGAATATATTTATTTTGTAAAAGACTGACCAATGGTTGCTTTTTGATAAGAAGCGTGGAACAGTGACCATTGTTTCCTATTTTCAACCCCTGCGTCCTTCATGGTGTGACACATTAGTGGTGGTGTCCTCTCACAAGTGCCAGTATCGGGTGTGAGGAGGCTGCACTGAACAATGCGCCAATAGCACTTGGCGAACGCATACTTTTGGCACGATAAAATAACTGCAGATGGAGGTGAAGGTGGTGAAGGCATGGTGAACCTTCCTTCATCTGCCACACCCTGCATTGTCTCTCTATCAGGTCTAAGGGGATTATACTTTAGAATCTCTCAGTGCCATTGGTTACAGAAGGGTTCTTTAGGGAGTAAAATCCACCATTTTTTTCGAGCAGTAGCCGACTATAATAGTATACTATGTAAACGCCGCTGAAGCCTGTAACATTCAACTAGGTCAGTGAAACTGCTGGAAGGGCAACTTAGAAAACCTCTGATCTGTGCTTCAACCATAATGTTTTAAACTTCCTTGATATCTCATTTACTCTTCTACTGAAAACCTGAACTAAAGTTGGCAGCTCTCTGAATTATCGCTTGACACTTTTAAAAAAGTTTGGTTCAATTTTGCAGGTCGACACTGTGAAGACCCACGGTGTGTTGCAAACCAACGTAAGTACTCTTGTATCCTCTTACAATGATTTAATCAGCACTCATTTGCATCCTTGAAATGCATGGAATTTAACTAAAAAGCTGTTGTTGAGATCCTTGATAACCTTGGAATTTGTGGGTCCTTGAAAACTGTTGAGTTTATGATTTGAAAAGGAGTTTGTGTGTGTTTTTGTAGATACCATACTTTCACGATTCTAAGCACCCCCTCCCAACTTGGCAAAAGAAAATTTGGACAGAAAGTTTGCATGTGAATCTAAGCACCCCCTTTTTTGAGAGGAAAAGAACGTAGACAAGGCTTCTAGCATGCTTGCTCACTCAATCGAACTGGAGTCTGAGACCCGAGTTCGTGCAGTGTCCACGGCGCGGTATCCACTTGTGTTGCTGCGCTCCGACACTACATGACAGCTAGTGGCGCAGGATGGCAGAAGCCGGCTGAAAATGACCCCTAATGCTCTTTCAGCGTGTTGCCACATGGACCTCGTAATGGCAGCCATTTGGCTATGTCAGCAGGCTTTGCAGGTGCTGTGGGCCCACATTTGCCTTATTTAATGTCAGCTGTTCGGCATCCATAATGAAAGTCAGATAAGTTTGAAGAGGGCTGTCATAGCTTGAAATTCAAGCGCAGTGCAATTGCGTTTTAGGAAGATGTTTGCTAAATTTTTTTGCCAAATGAATTGTTACTGCTTGCATCCATCTTGGCAAGATATTGATGCAAAAAAAGGGGGGGTAGATTTTTTTATCTCCTCCCTCACTTTAATCACTGCTATCGAGAAAAAGGTTACTTAGCGTCGAGTAAATACAGTACAGTCAAATCTCGATATAACGAATTCTGCGGGACCGCACAAAATTATTTATTTTAAAATATCGTTGCAATGAAAAATCTGCGATTATAAGCCAGTGGTCAAACGTAGGTATGAAAATGACGTACCTTGGCAGTGGGCACGTGTGTAGACCAGCAAAACCTCAAGTGAAAATGTTGCACTAACTCCAAAGCTGATTTATTTGAAGAAATCCATTGTTTTCCTCTGCCGCGTGTGCCGCCGCGGTGGCTCAGTGGCTATGGTGCTCGGCTGCTGACCCGAAAGACGCGGGTTCGATCCCGGCCGCGGCGGCTGAATTTCGATGGAGGCGAAATTCTAGAGGCCCGTGTGCTGTGCGATGTCAGTGCACGTTAAAGAACCCCAGGTGGTTGAAATTTCCGGAGTCCTCCACTACGGCGTCTCTCATAGCCTTAGTCGCTTTGGGACGTTAAAACCCCATAAACCAACTAAACCAACCATCTTCTGCCGCGTGCAGCAAACATGACCGCGCACTACATTACACCACTACAGCACATACACCTTCCACTTTCCGGAACACCTCATCGCATGCGTATTTGCACTGAGCGATGAAAATACGGACTTTGTCCATATGCAAAAAAAAAAAAACAGAAACGTCAGAGTTCTCTATGACCCCATCTTCAATGCTCCCTGAAGTTTGAAAATCTTGTCTTGGTATTTCATAATGTTCGCGGCATTCGATGGGGCAATGCTAGCTGTCTGTAGAGGCCGAATCACTTTTTCCCTGCGTCGATTTCTTGCAGGGAAAGCAGCTGTGTTCATATCTTCTTGGCATTTCGCTGGCTAATACATCGCCAATATCGCACAAACTTCGCCATAAGATAATCTGTGGCAAAAAAAGAAATACCGTCCCGCACGCACGAACACACGAACGAACGACCCGCGTACGACACACAACACAGGAAAAAAAACGCAGGCAGCTAGGCCTGCTGGCTACTGCGTAATAAACCATAGCTTCATGGTGGCGCTAGGAGCTGGTACTAGATGTGCTGATGATGATAGCTACGGCCCACGGACCATACACACAGAAACGGCAGTTTCTGTTTCACGCGAGAGTTGCAAGCTGCGGCGCTGTTAATTTTAGCCGAATTCGTAATACTGATATTCCAAAATTCTAGAAGAAATAAAATACGTTTGTTATTCTGAAATATACGCTATTTTGAAATTCGTAATTCTGAAATAGTTTTACATTGAAAACATAGCAAATCTGCCGGGGATTCTTAAAAAATTCGTTAATTTGAAAAATTCGTTAATGTGTTCGTAGTAACGAGATTTCACTGTAGATGTAATGTAAGTAAGGAAGAGAGCAGAGTGGGTCAGTGAACAAATGCAGGTTAATAATAGGCTAGTCAAAAGAAAGAGGCAGGGAATATAATTGACGGTTAAAGGTAGCGAAGTAGGTTGCAAGATAAGGCATGTGTAGGAGACAGCAGGAAACCAGGTGTCTAGGCGGGATTAGGCAGTTTGCAGGAATCGAATTGGATGAGCTGACACATGGTCAGGTTAATTGGAAGGATATGGGAGAGTCCTTTGCCCTGCAATGGGTAGTCAGGCTGATGATGATATTTAGTAAAGATGAATGTTTCATTTTTGCACTTCATGTGATTTTCCCCAGGCAATATGCACCGGGTTGTACAGCTATTAATGGAAATCCGGGCTGACGTTAAGGAGCTGAAAGGAAACTACGCAGCTGCTTATAGTGAAGACCCATGCCGAGAAATCGGGCCGGCAACCTCTGTTGAGGTACTCAAAGAAATCGAGGAGGAGCTTGGAGATCCTGACAAACGAACCTTTCTGGTAAGCTCCCTGTGGTAGCCATGAAGACAAGCTGGCATTGTTGCAAAATTTGTCGTTGGCATTGTGAGCTAGAAATCACTTGCATGGTGCTGGAAGCTGGTAGCTTGCATGGCTGGCCAATGATTTTTTTGTGCAACTGGTTTGTTCAACTTAACGGGACCGCATGATATCAGAAAGTTGCGGGGAGCTGCCAGTTCGGGTTGTTCATGTGAGGTGGAAAGATACAATCGGAATAAGAATCAACCTTCCAGTTCTCTAGGATGTCGAGTCAAGCATACTACTCCTAGGTTAAGAAGGCACGACCATACAGCTTGATTAAACCAGTGTTTGATATGTTGGGTTGTCACCTGCATTACAGTGCAGTCCACTTATAACGATACCAGATATATTGATGTCAGCAAGACGTGGTCAGTCGTAGCATGCATATGGTGGACAGTGAGGTCACAAACTTGCGTCCTCACACTCCCTTCAGTGGCAGCGGGCATTGTTTGCAGCCGGTAGCTGGGGTACTGTCGCGATGGATGTATCATGCCTACATTGTTTCCAACAGATGGGCTAGCAAAACACTGTTTTCAGCATACAAAATGCATAGCTGTCTGCATCATTTTTATTTTACCAATTTAATGTAAAAACAATGCCTTCACCAGTGCCTGTTGGCTAGTTTGCTTGTGCAAATCTGGTACTTCTGTATTCCCAACTGGCTCATGTGCCAAAAAAATATTGATCGCTTCTGAAGTTTTTGTTAATGCGGAACAAAAAGAACGCTCGCTGTTGAGAGGCGGCAAATGTAATGATCTCTATGGGCGTTCACCAGGGCTGCCAGATTCTTTGTTGCCGCTGGAATTTCATTCTTGAGGGCTTTCATTGCTGAGGTTTCAACTGCACTTCGATGCAGTGATGCTTGCTGAAGGTGGAGTGGAGAGCAGCAGTTTTATTGGCCTGATTGTTGCCAGGAGCCTTCATCATCATTGCATCCTAGCAAATATAGTAATATCCTATTTTCATTTCTTAATGTCATTGAGTCATATTAGTGCTAGCAGAGTTGTTATTGCAAAGCATCTTTATATGCCAAAACCGAAAAAAGTACAAGGGACTCCGCTACATCAATTGTGCAGCTAGCAAGGTAATTCTTGTAATTTTTCTTTCAGACGAAAAAGCTTGGTTTGATTGGCGGAACGACTCCGGATGAGGCTACACGCCTCATAATGAAGACGTTCATCAAAACACCAGTGGCCCTGGAATACACATTGGAGGGGCGAAGAGACAAGCCAGCCTTCAAGGACCTAAGGCTCTACAATGTGATTGTTGGTATGTTTCTGTTTTACACTAATTTTATATGTAACTGACCACATTTTTAGTCCTTGTGCCTGACTCAAGGACCTAAGGCTCTACAATGTGATTGTTGGTATGTTTCTGTTTTACACTAATTTTATATGTAACTGACCACATTTTTAGTCCTTGTGCCTGACTTCGGGCGTTATGCTTACATGTGTACTGGCAGTCTACAGTTTGAGTGCATCAAGAGCAAATTGTACTGATACAGTGCGATAAATGTATTAGGTTCGTTCAATAGGTGAATTGAACGAACCTATTAGTGTGATGTTTAGTTTGGTAGGTCTTAGTATCTCGCAAATATTCAAAAATATTCTGGCATAACCTTCTTTGTTTAGATGTTAAGTGCCAATGAAGTTTTATACCTTGAAAATAAAAGTACATTTTGCTATTGGCAGCTGCATAGCTGTTTTGATGCATTGGGGCATTCTTTTCAAATGCTAATAAGATGAGTGCTCTTCCAGCTGTCTGAATCGATTGTGTCATAAATGAGATTTATGTGATTTCAGCTGCTGTCCAGCGCCGGATTCCGGATGCGGATGTGGCAGTAATCAATAACCGCATCGCCGGATATTTGAGAGGGGCCCGGGACCGGGATGGCGGCCGCAGGGCCAGGATGAAGTAGCACAGTAGGATGTCCTGCTGACAGTGTTTTTTTTTTCTTGAAATAAAATATGTTAATTTGCATTTTGATGGCTTTGTGTACCTGATCTGTGGGCTGAAGTGGCATAGCAAAATACGTCACTTGCTCACAGAATCTGACATTCCAGTTAACTATTACAGTTTATCTTAATATCATTGCCGCCACTTGCCTGTCCCTGTTCAGGGGCTTAAGCCAACCTAAGAAACAGTAGTGGCTGCCCAAGATAGCCCGTTGTGGATCCCTTTAAGGCAGCCCACCTGAACCTGCTGTGGGCCCCATTGAGGAAACCTACATAGGCTGCCCACATCAACCTGCTGTAGGACCGACTTAGGCTGCCGATGTAGGCAGCCCACATCAACCTGCTGTGGGCCCCATTGAGGAAACCTACATAGGCTGCCCACATCAACCTGCTGTAGGACCGACTTAGGCTGCCAATATAGGCAGCCCACATCAATCTGTTGAGGGACCCGTTTAGGCTGCCGATGTAGGCAGCCCACCTACTTTCGCTGTTGGACCGATTCAGACGTGCCTCACTTGGGCTGCCCCGATCGGTCCAAAGTGGGACCAATGGGGTAGCTTGGTGGGCTGCCCTCTTTGGGCCTACCGGGGCCCGAGTTGCAGAGCCTGCGTTGGCCCGACAAACATTGCCCTCATCGGGCCCACTAGGGCCCGCACATGATAGCCCACATTGTGCTACTTGGGGTGTTGTTACTGGCGGACAAGAGATGGTGCTAATTGCTAAATAAATTTCATCACAACTAACTCAGGTGTGATGACTTCACAACTGATCCCTGAATACAACTATCAGATGCTTACAATACAACTGATCATACAACTGATCAGGTGCTTACAATGCAAGGCCATGAAATACCCAGGGGGGCCGAATACAAATATCTCGGGATATGGGTAAACGAAGGGCAGATATACACGGAAAAGCACAAAGTCTCATAAGGCGAAAGGGCAAACAGATGCCTAGATAATGAATCACAGAGCATTATGGGGGTAGAACAAATATGAAGTACTGAAAGGTATTTTGAAAGGAATAATGGCGCCAGGGCTTACTTTTGGGAATGAGGTTGTGGACTTAAGGACAGAAGTTCAGTCGAGGTTAGAAGTAAATTAGAGAGCTGTTGGAAGATTAGCGCTAGGTGCCCACGGCAAAACCACAAACGAGACAGTACAGGGTGATATGGGCTGGACATCGTTCGAAGCACGGGCGTAAAATACTACATGAAGAACGCCTGAGGAAATTGGACGATAACAGGTGGGCAGCTAAAGGACTTAAATACTTACATGTATACAGAAAGAGCGTTGACTCGCAATGGTAGAAAAGAAGTAGGAAACTAACCAGTAAGTACGCCGCACACTAGGACGGAGAAAAAAAAAGCATTAAACGACAGGTTAAAAACGCGGAAGTTAAAAATTGGATTAATTCAATTGAAAAGAATCATAGTGTAGAACTATATCGATACTGGAAAAGGCAGAACAGAAAGGAATCGTTCTATGATAACTCAAGAGGCAGTCCCCTACTTTTTGAAGCTAAGTCGGGGTGTCTTGGAACGCGCACCTACAAAAGAAATTTAACGAAGAAGATGGCACATGTGTTGTGTGTGGTAAATCCGTATAAACAATTGAATACCTCGTACTCAAATGTGATGGTATCCATCCGGATGTCGATGCAGGCACAGTCACTCTCCCTGAGGCCCTAGGGTTGAGATAACAATGGTCATGTAAATAAATCTCCGGTGGAAGTTAGCAAAAATCGAATGGAAGACTGGTGGCTCAAAAGCAGAGTGGTGACATAAGGTTAGAAGTTAGGAAAACGTATTGAAAGAAAATTACGAATATTAATAGCAATTTACAGCACAGTTCAATAAATATAAAGGAAAACTGCCAGCACCCCGTTTCAAAGGGGACGCTCCCATCCGTCCGTCCATCCAGGAAAGTGGGCATCGGTCCGGCGATTATTGAACCTGATAACTACTGGTAATATCGAGGCTTCCGACACCTTTACTAACCGAGGCGGTACACTTTTCCCATGGCACTCTTTGGCCAGGGTACACTGCGCCAATAAGATCATTATAACCGCTGCGTTTGCTGGGTTCGGCCGCTCACTATCTATTCCAGTAGTGAATAAATAGCCTATCAGCTTGAAAAACTTTAGTGCGCTCTGAAATGTAGGCATAATTTGTCACGTCAGCGTAGTATTCCCGGAGGAACACGCACAGGAGCTGAGGCACTGGAGCAGGAAGGATTCCCCCTGTATGCCTCCTTCACTGTTTTAGCCCGAGTGCACCACTGACTCCGTAACTGCAGAACAAGACATGTTTGACCATGCACACTGTGCCAGCATCCAGCTTATTTAGTGCGAAGGCACTATTAGCCTCCTAATCTGGAAAATGCCGGTGTGCGCTGAATCTTCTGAAGTTAGTTACGTGATGCGGGAAATGGCAAGAAATAAACAAGACTTTTGAATGAGGGTGACCTTGGCGAACATGAAGAAATATGTTAAATATTGCCACGACTTAGTTTCGAACACACGGCCGCGCGAACAGATCAGCTTCGCTGGCCACTGCACGAGGGCACCATGGCATCGCCGCAGCCGGTCACGCCTCGTGTTAAACTGCAACACACTCTCGCTCTGTGCGATCTACATCGTCGTCTTCATCACCTTCCATCTGTGCGCAAGTCAATAAAGGAAAGGAAACGGGCTTTCAGTCGCGGCTTTGGTGTCCAATTGCAAAATCTGCTTTCGCACAATACCTCGTGGTTAGCGATTCTCAACCACCAGCAATTTTTTTTAAGCTCGAGCCAGGCTAATTTGAGCGCATTTGAAAGGAGAAGGTCGCGAGATTCTTTTGCCTTGCTTAGGTACGCGCCGCAATTTAGGTCGGTTTTCGCGCCTAGCTTAGATTTTGCCATGTCAGTTAGAGATTCAGCTTAACAAATTTCAGGGCTCTCATTTTATGCGCAAATGTGCATAAATTCTATGTCGGGCAGACAACATAACCGATAAGTGCAGAAGTCTTCGCTTACTTCTGATATTCAGAACGGCACACCGTCACGCACACACAACAGAAAGCACATGATACAAACGCCTTATAACACTAAATAGTTTCATAACCTTTTTTTTTTTCGCCACGCTACTAAGGCTACCTTTACTTCTTTCTAACAGCCGCAAGAAGAAAGCCACAACTTTTCCATTCTCATCCGGTACGCCGAATCGACTGCAGCAGAACACCACCGGAAGAGCCATTTTTCAACGTATCGGTGCACCAGGACATCAACGAGAGCTCAGGCGAGACACTTCTCTTCCTGCAAACATAAGAGGACAGATCACGATGGCTCCGCTCCTCAATAATATGCATCCAAAAAACCACAAAGGCACTCGCGCGGCTAGGGCCGCTCGTTTACGCCGGCTCCTAGAGTGGGATCAAGAAGTCTGCGTATATTTGGCGGCATACTCTTAACCCAAGATATTCGCTGGTTACGGCGCTCGGCTGCTGACCCGGAAGACGCGAGTTCGATCCCGGCCGCAGCGGCTGAATTTCTTGAAGGCGAAATTCTAGAGGCCCGTGTGCTGTGCGATGTCAGTGCACGTTAAAGAACCCCAGGTGGTCGAAATTTCCGGAGCCCTTCACTACGGCGTCTCTCATAGCCTCAGTCGCTTTGGTACGTTAAACCCCAGTAAAGCAAACCAAGATATTTGTCGCGCTCGACCACACCTACCAACTACTGGCGAGCGCTACACTTCAGGCTAAGGACGCTGCCACGGGGGCGCCTCCGCCATCGCCCTCGCCATAAGGGATTGCGATTTGGTGGATAAATCATCCCGTGTAATGACTGATACAAACCGAGTCGTTCCAAACTGACGAGCTCCTAAAGCAAGTTGAGTTCCAAAATGGCGGCCCTGTGCCTTGCGTCGGGCTTTTCACCCACTCTACACCACTCCCATAAGATTACGTGCACCCCGAGCCATAGAGGGCTTGAAGGCAATTTGGCGGCAAACGATCCAGTTCGCGAGCTAACGAACTTCGCGGATCCTTACCCGCACCTCCCCCCTAACCACCAAACTAAGGCAAACGGCTAGAAATCTTTACACTGAACCGTTGGAAATATCCCTATATTAAAGTCACCAAAAGCCACATTCTCGAGGCGAATTTGAACCAACACCGTTTTCATCCACCCTTCCAGATAACCGCCCCCAACCCCTCCTTCGCTCCACACAGCCTGTACCTGGTGCGGCGGTAAGCACACGCTGTTCCACATTTCGTGGAGTTGCATGAGAAAACCATCCCACCTGAGAACATCATAGCCATGAAACGAGCAATTAGAGGCAGCCCTGACCAGCAACGGTCTGGAGGAACGACGTCAGACGGTGCGACAGGTCCAGACATGAGCGCAACCCACCGAAGTCCTCAACTAAGGACTGCGGTCAAAAGAACTAGTAGTTTTATCTCCTTCTCTATCATACAGGTAAAAACACAAAAGAAGAAGGTATGTGAGAACGAAGAAAAAACTTTAAAAATAATGTATATAATCGAATCAGGTGTACCATCACAGTGAAGAAGTCAGCAAAATAAAAGCAAACGCAGAAGATAGACTGTGAACCTATGTTGCACGTCCTTTGAGCACACTACAGGCAATAGCGCAAGCCCAAGAGTGCATGGGCGAGCACTTTCTGCGTTGCTTGAGCGTCATTAAAAGATATGTTCGTGGGCTGTTGCGCGGCACAAGCGTGAGCATGTAGTCTGCGCGAGTTCATCTATCACGTTTCGCACCTGGGCGTAAGTGGCTTGTTTCTGAAGATAGATTCATACGCAGACTTCGCCTTCTCAACATCTGCAGTCGCGGCCATAATAATATGGAGCACGAATCGGTGGTCAAGCTCCTCTCACGCCCTGCCTAGCCAAGAAACTGGGTGGTACTCCTCACATAAGCTGCCGAATCCCGCTGGTGTGTTCAGGCTTAAATGGAAGCAACTTTCCTGTCTCTTGAACGTAACGTGTGAGAAGAGTCACAACATTGAAGCATGCTCCGACTGTACCTGTGTCAAACGAGCAGATGCTCAGGAGTCGGCTTTGACAGGCGGGCTGCCGCCTTTCAAAAATATTGCTGGTGGTTTAGCGTGGCTAACCCCGAAATATTATACGAACGCAGGTTTTTGCAGGTGGTCATCAATGTCACGTACCTGAAAGCGCGATTGAAAGCGCGTTTCCTTCCCTTTCCTCACTTCCGTAAAGACGGAAGTTAATGAAGACGACGACGGACACGTACAGAGCGAGAATGTATTCCAGCTTAGCACGAGGCTTGATCGGCGGCGGCGATAGCATAGTTTGTTCGTGGAAATCCCGGAAATAAAAGAAAAAAAAAGCGGCGATAGCATAGTGCTCTCGTGCAGTGGCCAGTGAAGCTGATCTGTTCGCGCCGCTGCGGGTTCAAAACCCAGTCGCAGCTTATCTTATTTCTCCAGGTTGGCCAAGGTCACCCTAATTCAAAGATTCGTTTAGTTATGTCACCGCCTGGCTCGCACGACTTTCCTCACTAGTTGGTCGTTGTGACTCCTCCTCAACCCCCCCCCCCCCCCCCCCTTTACTTCGTTATCAACCACTGGAGCGGAAAAGCGGTATGGTTAATTCTAGCGGCTCCCCTCTCTGCCCGCTATCGACACAAACATTACAGCGACCGTTTCGAAGCCCACCTGAATTACAGGGTACATATTCCCGAGGGCACTCTGATTTTGCTCTGCACGTATCATTTCAGTATAAAAAGCAGGCAGGGTGTTCAGTCACCTCAAGAAAGTGAAAGCTACAAAATGACAGGCGATTTATCCTGGTTAGGGCAGATGGGAACTAGATGAGCTAGCATTCGGTTATCATTATCTCACTGGTCGTTCTCGACCAAGGACAGATCGCCCACAACCCGGTTGGCACACATAGGGGCCTCACAAGCAAAGGCTAAACGGCTGAGTGGAAGCATGTGTTAGTGCATGTGATAACACACTACAAAAAGCCGCTGAGAAGCACCCAATGGGAGCTGTAACACGTGACTTAAGCGTACCGCTACTGAGCGTCACTGCAGTGTTTTGGTGTCCGTGCTCGTCACGTAATACGAAAGGTGGTGCCCACAGCGAAAGCGGTCATCATGCGTTGGCAACGCGCCCCTCCGACCTCTCGCTGGAGATGTTCGCCCACGCCGCGGCATTCGCGATAAGTTTTCGTACTGCGTTGCGCTCCCTGACTGACTGCCGTATACACTGCTGCTATTTCCTTAGCGATCGCCCAAACCTACGTGGCTTACATAGTTAGCGACTCCAAAACAGCCATTCTTAAATTTTCCCCAGGACGCGTCCATCCCCCGCGTGGAAAATATTGAGAATGTGCACACTAAATTACGATAGGCGTATGGAGCTCGTGTAGGTGCTGGCTGACAATCTCTGGCAATCCTGGAAATGAGGCCGCCGATAACATAGCCCGAGGACTTATTAGCCGGGCAAACGGCGACGCTAGCCAGGATTTCTTGAGGGAGCGGGCACACACTTTCTCCGAACTCACCCAACAAGCACGCCTTGCCTGTCGATTCTACTCCCCTCCCCAACCTCGTCTATCCCTCTCCAAACAAATCCTCTGGAGGCGACTTCCGACCCGAACACTTCCCACCCATGAAGTCGTATCGCACTTCCGACCTGTTTCCCAACAGTGCACTCTCTGGAAATTCGCACGCCACTTGCTTAGACCACATCCTTTTCGGCTGCCCTACCGATTGTCCCTAAGCAGGGGCATAGATGATATTGGGACTAAAAAATAAAAATAAAAATGTGACCTCAGCCCGCATAGCCCGCCATCGGAACATGGGAGGAATGGGAGGCCCTCCTTGCGTCGCACGACCCGGACAGCCAACTTCGCTGCGTGAACCGGGGTGACAGTGCTATGGCCCTGCGTGGCCTGGACACATGAGCGTAATGCGAGGGTTGTGCGGCGGTCCTGTGCCCTTGAAGAGTCCGAACTCATTCGCTCAATAAAGTTTTTCCGTCCGTCCGTCCGTCCGTCCGTCCATCCATCCATCCATCCATCCATCTCTCTGTCCGTCCGTCCGTCCGTCCGTCCGTCCATCCATCCATCCATCCATCCATCCATCCATCCAATGTGCAACTGTGCGACGCAAATTTCTCCACTTTCACTGGCCGCTACACATTGCACCTGCGCCTGTATACATCTGTTTCTGTCGTCATGCACGTATGAACCTTCTTTTTAATGTAATATTTATTTATTTATTTATTTATTTATTTACAAATACTGCTAATCCCAATTGGGATTGTGGCAGGAGGGCTTAGTGAGGTTAACAGAACGCGGTCAAGCATAATTGGAACATTCAACTGGTCAGCATGTTAAGAAAAACAACAAACGGTAAAACGAAAATACAACCGAGCTGTGACGAAAACAATCAAATAACGCATAAAATAAGGCTAATGTCGGTAGTATTATACAAAGAATAACAAAATGTTGAAACATTGCTAGTTGTTATAATACGCAGACAATAAGTAAACGGTAAATATTATTATCGTACACTGCAAAGGCATTAACACAGTATAGGTGTTTAGTTTAAGTAACACTGCATAGTTTGACAAAAAAAAAACTTAGACATAAAAAAACAAATAACCATGGGTATAATAATAACAGAACGCAAGCAACCAGGAATGAATAACTAATAACAGGACATACTCTCAACTGCAATATTAAATTTTGTCAATGATGAACAGTTAGTAATAGATGGATCAAGGCTGTTCCATTCTCGAATTGCTAGTGGGAAAAAGGAATTTTTAAAGCAATTAGTATGGAAATGATACTCACTTAATGTATGCGAATGTTTATGACGCGTTGATCTTGCTTCGGAAAGGGAAATATATTTAGTAGTGTCGAGTTTTAGATGTCGATTTATTAGTTGAAACGAGTTTTAGTCGTGCGACTTTTGCACGGGTCTGCAATGATTTTATTCCTTCAGTTTTCATTAATTCAGTAGGCGAATCGGTTATTTTGTATTTGTTAAATATAAATCTGACTGCTTTTCTTTGAACGGCTTCAAGTTTGGTTATATCTTGATTAGTATAAGGAAACCAAACGACGTTAGCATATTCGAGAACAGATCTAACCAAAACATTGTAGGCTAAAAGCTTAGTTTGAAAAGGGGCTAATGTGAGGCGTCGTCTAAGGAAAAAGAGTCGTTTCAAAGCTGTTGAGGTGATTTTGTCCACGTGAGTGTTCCACCTGAGGTCATGGGTTATTAGTACGCCAAGATACTTATGATTAGTCACTACAGTAAGTGGTGTGCCATTTATAGTATACCGAAAGTCGGAGTTATGTTTCTTTCTAGAAACTGTCATAACAGCAGATTTAGCAGCGTTCAGTGTCATCTGCCAGTCAGTGCACCATTTTGCTATAGAATGTAATGCGTTGTTAAGAGCTTCATGATCCTCTAATGTATTAATTTCGCGATAAATTACACAGTCATCGGCGAACAGTCGTATATTAACGTTGAGATTAGTCGTCAGATCATTTATAAAAATCAAGAAAAGAACAGGTGCCAAGACACAACCCTGAGGTACACCAGACACAACATTTACTACGTGGGAGGCTTGATGATTAATTTCTACAAATTGTGTTCTGCCTGATAAGTAGTTGCTAATCCAATTAACTATAGAGCCATGACCTAGAGTTGATTCTAGTTTATTAATTAGTTTAATGTGTGTAACCCGATCAAATGCCTTTGAAAAATCTAGTAGTATTAGATCGGTTTGCTTTTGTCTGTCTATGCTGTGGAATAAGTTGTGGACTAATTCGAATAACTGTGTTACTGTCGAAAGGCCTTGGCGGAAGCCATGCTGAAATGGGGAGAGTATGGTTTCATTTTCAAGGAAGACGGTTATGTGTTTTAGTATGATGTGTTCGAGTACTTTAGACACTGAACAGGTGATAGAGATGGGTCTGTAATTAGAAACATCTGTCCTGTTTCCTGATTTGTGTATCGGAATAATTTTGGCTATTTTCCATTCCTTTGGAAGGGTACATGTTGCGAGGGATTTATTGAAGAGTAAGCACAAATACTTAGCCATCCATTCGGCGTATCTTTTTAGAAAGGAATTTGGGATGTTGTCTGGTCCTGGTCCCTTTTTTGAGTCTAGATTTAACAACAGGTTAAGTACCCCTGTGAGAGGGAGAGAGAAATATGAGAGGGAGAGAGAAAATAAGGATAGGAAGGTAGCTTAATCAGGAGACGGTACCGGTTTGCTACCCCACTCTCTCCGAAGATAACGTATTATCACTCTCGTTATATCCGCAGGAGCAAGAGCAATAATAGGGGGTTACTTCATAGTTGAGAGTGGTCCGAGACCCACTATCGGCTTTCTCTTTTATTGTAGACAATCAAACTCTGGAACGGCGGTATAGCGGCATACTTTTTGGGGCACACCTTCACACAGTAAATTTGTTCAGACGATTAAGGAACTGCCTTAGAGCGGCCAACTTGTTTCTGATGCGCATACAGTATCGTGATGAGCCATCTATAGTTCGTACAATGTCCATGAATTTGCTTCCGATTAGGAAGCGCACATAAGGTTACGTTAGCAGATCCATATTTAAATTTTGCCCATTACTGAGGTTGATTTGAGGTGTTTGCCTGCTACAAGAAGGACTACAATGCTGCTGGAACTGCCCCGCCGTAGCAGCAGTTAACACCAACAATGAAACGTCACCATTCCTAACACAGTTGAGTGCCCCTGTGCGGCCAGAGCACCTGGAAATAGGATCGTTTCAAGCGTCCGTGATCTCCACTTGTGGCTCAGTTCCGTGTCACAGAGGCATTGTTTCTAAGCGGGAAAGCGATTTTTTCTACTGACGCAAGTGACACCCTTGTCCTTTTAAGAAAAGCGAGCCGAGCACGCCTCTCAGCATCATGATCTGGGTATCTTAGAAGTTAGTGTGGTAATCCACCATACACACCACACATTTAACGCAGTGATGATGCGAGTACTTCTCTTGTGCATGTACGCTGGAATCCTAGACAAGCCCGTGCGGATGATAATAATGTGGCATGTATGCTGTCTCTGGACATTAATACGCAACAATGTATCCAATGACCTCGGTCATTAAGGCAGAAAAAAAACCACTAGCCCTAACACTATGTTCACTGATTATAGGTAGTACAAGGAGTCGTTCTTCTTGTTATGCTCAGAAGAACGCTAATGGTGGGGTAATTTTGAAAGTTGCACATTTATCGGCACATCTTTCACTAACAGTACTGATGTCTTAGAGCGACTGTAATTGTCGCCCTTAAAAAAATAACCGCAGTTGCTTCATAGCATGTAAAATTTATGCAGACTCCGCCTCAAAGTTACGCAAATCTTGTCTTGGCCGCAGATTACTCTGTACAGACAATGTCCAACGAAACGCGAGTCAAGGGTTGACGCAGTTACCTTCCAGCTTATAACAATACGAAATTTTCAGCGCTGTACGTAGAAAGCCTTTGAGAAACACCAGGGCCATGGACTCTCAAAAGAGGACACTACGCCACCCTACCACGCTACGCCACCTGTTTATCGCTCACAACGCCCCAGAGAAGCAACCTAGGTGGGCAACATAGGTAACCTAACCTTTTGGGGTCATCACAACCTACCCACCGGATTATGAGAAAACTAACCACACTGGCAGGAGGTAGTTAAATTAATCGCTGATGGCGACAGGTTTCTTGGGAAGAGCAACTTGTGTCGCAGAAGATTCACCGGTGGCAGCACCTGTCATCGTAGTGCATGGGTGCGTTCCTAACCGCTGCGTCATTATGCAAAGAGTGGTATGAGGACTCCCAGGGGTCTATGAATGTAAAGTCGATATGGGCCAATTCTGCATGCATGGGCATGAACTAGTTAACCCTATCGCGCCATATCCTCAAGGTGGAGCTTAAGTGTACCCTGCAATTTTTTGTGACATTTCTGGGGCGCTTCCAAAGAGAGCTTATATGCGTCGACAGATTTATTCGGCTCTTTTCATAGAGTCTGGTGAATCTGCCGTGCACTTTCTGTCTACTGAATTGTTTCAGGGTTTTTATTTTTCAAAACCACAAAGTGCTCCTTCCTGCCAGCTGTGCTTAATAGGCCACTAAGTGCTCTACTGACGGGGTATAAGGGTATCTACCCATATACCTGCAGCCTTACCTAGCCTTTCTTGACGCCAGTGGATCAAAGCGAGTTCAGCGGATGTAGATTCAATCGTCCACAGAAACCTTTTTTAGACTCCACATGTGCACCTTACGCATTAAGACTAGCCTTTGCGTCAAGAGGGCAATTTTGTTGTGGTCAGTGAGTTGCTACCTGTGCGAGCAACGATTAACTATTGAACAATGCTTTGAGTTGTTTCGTGATGCTGCGTTCTTTTGAGACACACGGCCTACTCCAGCAGACTCTTAAAGGTGACATTGAGATCACGCCTGACACTATATGATTTATACCGGCAATCGAAGAGATTTCATGTAAACTTTTCGTGTTCGTAGGGTGGTTCAGCGCGTAGAAAACCCGCATGATGAATGAACACAATGCGCAAGTTCTAACTCTTGACTGGCTGCCCTTTCTTGATGTGCGCGCCTCGCGGAATTTTGCTTTGCGGCGGAGTAATGATTCAATGTTGGCGTGAGGCCGTATGCCGAGATCGCTGATTTCGACCTGGTCAAGTAAAGGACGAGAAGGATCAGGAAGGCTGCTGTTGTTAGATGCAACAACGACAGAAAGAAGCCGTATATCAAGGGGGAAAAAAAATGGCTGAGTGGTCTAAAGCATCGGTAAACGAAGCCTCTATGTTTGGGACGCCACTGGTTCGAAACCCACCCGGTTTGGAAAATGCTAGTTTTCTTCCTTTTTACTGCGATACGAGTCCTGCCTCTTTACCCAAAGTGTGGTGTTTAGCGTAATTAAAAAAAAATACACGTGAGGAAGCAGGAGACACTTAAGCTCGGCTTTGATGGTTTTGGTGGGTTTGATAGCCTTAGTGGGTTAATGTCTGTATATGCAGAATTGGTCATCCTCTCTTTAACCCTCATAGATCGCGGCAAGTCCTCGTACCACGACCAGCGCAGTGGCGCAGCGGTTAAGCGACGCGCCACTCTACTGGCAGGTGGCCGTATGGATTGTGCGACCCATGTTGCTCTCATCGAGCAACCTCTCGCGACCAATCCTTAATTTTACTACCACCTGCCACGGTGGTCGATTTGCTCACAATCATGTGCGCAGGTTGTGATGACCCTACGCCACCCTATTTATCGCTCACATCGCCGATGCCGGATTTTCGACGTAGCGGGGCCTTTAACGCCGTCGCGTTAAAATTCTATACAGTGCACTTAACTTCTCTCTCGCTCCATGCAGCACTTGCAACAGTGACACAAAGAAGACGTTGCAAATTTATGCCCTTACAGAAAGAAGTGCTCCCAACTCATCCAAGCCTGCTCTTTTTTAGGATGCACTTTTGATCTGAACAAAAGAGGGCCATGTCTTCATCATCTTCATCAGCCTGACTACGCCCACTGCAGGGCAAAGGCCTCGCCCATGTCTCTCCAATTACCCTGTCCTTTGCCAGCTGCGGCCACAGTATCCCCGCAAACTTCTTAATCTCATCCGCCCACCTAACTTTCTGCCGCCCCCTGCTACGCTTGCCTTTTCTTAGAATCCACTCCGTTACCCTTAAGGACCAGCGGTTATCTTGCCTTCGCATTACATGCCCTGCCCAAGCTCATGTCTTCCTCTTGATTTCAACTAGGAGGTCATTAACCAGCGTTTGTTCCCTCACCCACTCCGCTTGCTTCCGATCTCTTAACGTTACACCTATCATTTTTCTTTCAATAGCTCACTGCGTTGTCTTTAACTTAAGCTGAACCTTCTTTGTTAGACTCCCCGTTTCTGCCCCATAGATGAGTATCAGTAAGATACAGCTGCTGTAGACTTTTCTCTTCAGGAATATGGGTAAACTGCCATTCGTGATCTGAGAACACCTTCCATATGCGCTCCACCTCATTCTTATTCTACTAGTTATTGCCCCCTGAGGATCTGGATTAGCGGTCACTGCCTGCCCTAAGTGGACATATTCCCTTACTACTTCTAGCCTCTCGCTACCAATTGGGAATGTTGTTCCTTTGCTATACTATTGAACATTACCTTGATTTTCTGCATGTTAATTTTCAGACCCACCGTTCTGCTCTGCCTGTCAAACTCATTGATCATGCTTTGCAGTTCACGTCCTGAGTGACATAGCAAGGCAATGTCATCAGCGAATCGCAGATTACGTAGGTATTCTGCATTAACACTTATCACCAACTGTTCCCAATTCAGGCCTCGGAATACCTCCTGTAAACAGGCGGTGAATAGCATTGGTGAGATAATGTCTCTCTGCCTGACACCCTTCTTTATTGGAATTTTATTGGTCACTTTATGAAGGACTATGGTAGCTGTGCAGTTGTTATAGATATCTTCCGTTATTTGCTCATAACACTCTTCTGCACCCTGATTCCGCAATGCCTGCATGACAGCTGAGGTTTCCACTGAGGGAAATGCTTTTTCGTAATCAATGAAGGCTATATATAGGGGTCAGTTATATTCTGCGCATTTCTCTATCACCTTCTTCACCGATGTGTTCAGCTTATACCAAAATCTTAATTTCTGCTGTACCAGCGCGAAGCCAAGATTAGCTGCGTTTTTGAAGGTACTAAGCTATAGGGGCTCGAGATATATAAAGCGAATTACAAAGGCGTCGTCTATAAGCTGATTTAAGGGAACAGTGTATGGTAAGCTCTTGGTTGTTAGGTAGAGCCAGTGTTCCTGCGAGACTGTTGTATGGTTAGGGATGGGCGTTAAAAGGGTGCTCGCACATTCTCATACCATGTGGAAGAGGTTCGAGGGGCTGCGCAAAAGATGCATGTTGGAGGTGCTCTGGTAGGATGACTGGCTGGTCGGTTTTGGGGCAGCGGAAAGGTGTTTGTCTGTAGCTGCCGATACATGACAGCTTCCTCTCTCAATAGTCTGAGGTAACCTAGAGGACGCATGTAGCCATCCTGAGGCGGCAGCGTAAGTACTCTGCTTGGGACAAATTCCCGACTGACACAAGCGTCAGGGTATTACTCGCGCGCCCGCCCGATGGTGTGTCCGAAAGTGCTGAAGCTGGAGGGTTTTGTAGATGCAAAATCGACCATTTGTTCGTTTTATGCCCCTCATCATACGACTTGTAGCGTATATATATCCGGTTTTCACAAATTTTGAATTCATTTCATTTTTCAGCAATTGCCGTAAACTCCTGTCCTTTTTGCTACGTATTATAAATTAAAGTGTGTAAAACTGAAAATCTCTAGCAACAAACAAAATTTTCCATTTTTGTTTTGTATACCAGGGTCACATAGAAGAGTAAACACCATATAAGAGCTTACTACAAACCCATCAACATTCAAATATTATTTCGCTCCTAAACGCCTTTGAACGTGTTCATCAGGCTCAAACCAGAACGGAATTTCGCTCCGTAGCCGAACCCGGAACTGAACCCGAAAAGCGTGAATCTGAAGCCAAACCGAACCCGAACTAAACCCGAAAAAATTCCGGTTCGAGACACTGTGCTCTGGGGAGTGTTAGTGTTTTGTTGTTGTTGTTTTAAGGGGGGGGGGGGGGGGGGGGGGGGGCGGCACTCTCGGTCCCCTGTGGCCGCGCCCACATATGCCAGCCTGCGTGAAAATGGGAAGCCTCCTATTCCCACCTGCTGTTTTGATAGCTTCACGATTACTTGCACTTTCGCTCGATTGGTTAGTATGACAGAGCAAGACGAGTTTGTTTGACCTCGCTTCTTTCTTTCCAGCGACCCAAGGTGCCATGAGATAGGGTGCGAGCAGCATATAAAGCCAGCTAAGAAATCGCGTTAGCAAGCTATTAATTTCATTCACGGTGAAGGCGCCCCCCCCCCCGCCTTTTTTTCAGAGAGAAAGTAAAAATGGTGCATGATTAAAGTTGGGCGCTTGAGTGCATAGACTCGTACTACATCGTTTATTTCACTACAGGGGCTGGTAAACACTCCTAGGTGCGCGATGTACTCTACTTTGCTCATTTACTCATTCACTCCACTTACAGCATCATTTTTAAATACAAGCTCATATTCCATCGATCGACCATTTCCTATTCGCGAGATCCCTGTTCACCGTGTAAATGCCCTAAGCATGCATTGCGTTAAAATACATGCCTTAGGGTTACATAATGGTGCAGACATTTCCAGAAGAAAATTAGAAACAACTGCCGTAATGTCGTTTCAACTTTTACTAAGGGTAGAGTCTTCTAAAACACATTACTCAGGGCAAAAGATGCTGCTCCTATCACGGCCGCGCTACGCTCTAAGACAAATTGGTCTAAAAGAAGTTAGTGTTTGTGCGAACTAACTGCTTTACCACTACCATTAGTCCTTTTGGCGACCAGCTGCAAAGAATCTAACTATTGGTTCCCTAGAAAAGGGGTGCAATAGTTAGACCCCGGGAGCAGCCGTTGAAGGCAAAAATTCAAACGAAGCTTGATTTCCAGCATAATTTAGATTGTGATAGTTTGGGCGACAGCACTTACTGCATATAACATTAAGAAAAAAAAACAGAAAGAAACACACATGAAAGAAACAGGATTCGAGCCCAAACCTTTAGATCCGGAACGAGCTCGGGTATGGCTAGGCCACCACAGAAGACTGTCTAGGCTAAAAAATAAGCGTCTTATATACGAAGCGCACGCGTTGCTTTGGTTTACCGCACGTAGTTTTATGAAACGTATTGCTGCTTAGAGCAACGTGTGGTGATTTTGCTGTTAGATTATTTCGGAGCAAGCTACATTAAGCCTTAAAGCACACACAAAGCGCTTTAAATCGCGTTTTTAGCTCAAAAAAGTGTCGAATCGTGCATACCTTACGGCCGATACTTGACAACCATAAATCCTTTTTTTCTTTTCGTTTTTTTGCGGATAAGGGTGTGTATTTGTAGCAACTAGCAGCTGCACATTATGGCTTGTTGAAAACAAATATAAACGGCCGTAGTTCACATAGTTTTTGTTGCGGAAGCAACACTACGCTAGGTGTGAGCGATTGCGCGGAGCCCCGGAGAGCCCCAACTGCGCATGCTCAAGGAGCGAGTGTGCGACAGTTACTGCGTAATTTTCTTTCCTCAAATACAATTTTTATTTTCTTCATTGCGGCCCCTCTTTCTCTTTCTTTCACTCCCACTTTCTCCCTTCCTCTACAAACGGAAGACGGGTGTCCACCGAGATATGTGAGACAGTTACTGCGTAATTTCCTTTCGTCAAATACAATTTTCAGCCGCCGCGGTGGCTCAGTGGCTATGCTGCTCGGCTGCTGACCCAAAAGACGCGGGTTCGATCCCGGCCGCGGCGGCTGGAATTTCTTTGGAGGAGAAATTCTAGAGGCCCGTGTACTGTGCGATGTCAGTGCACGTTAAAGAACCCCAGGTGGTCGAAATTTCCGGAGCCCTCCACTACGGCGTCTCTCATAGCCTTAGTCGCTTTGGGACGTTAAACCCCATAAACCAAACCAAACCAAATACAATTTTCAATTTCTCCATTACGGTCCCTCTTTCTTCTTTCACTCTGACTTCCTCCCTTCCTGTACGGTGCGGTTCAGGTGTCCACCGAGATGACAGAGAATTACTGCGCCATTTCTTTTCCTCAAAAAGCGTTGCGTTCAAAGGGCAAGGCATGTCGTCGAACGGGTGGCGTTCCCTGGACTCCCTGGAAGCGCTACAACACGCTGTCGCGTTTCACTCCTAAAGGCGAAGATTAAGCGTAATTAATTAGCAGTTAATTAGTATTTAGTCATAAAAGCCGTAATCAGCATTTAATTAGTAATTTGTGATTACTTAATAATTAGTACTAAATTGTGTGTGACGTCATCCAGTGGTGACTTCACCAGTGCCACAGAGGCAGTCAAAGTGGTGCGGAAACGCTTTCGCCTCTACGCGTCTCACAATCCCTCTTTTAGTTAAGTGTGTTCAAACAGAGGCGCAACGATAAGTTCAGTCTAGTGGCACCGTATGGTTGTTAGGACTAGAGATGCAAAATTTCAAGAAATTTTGAATGGCGTGAAAAAAAACGTTTTTTTTTTTCAGGGTTTTTTTCATGAAAAATTGGAAATTTTGCAAAACATGACAAAAACAGATTTATTTGCAATAGCACAACAACCAATAATAATGCTCCGAAATTCAGTCGAATATGCAGTTATAGATGTCATATTGTGAAACGAACTTCTTGTTCTATTGCATCGAGAAGATAAATAATGATTTGCACTTCATGCGAATATGGAGGTATAAATATCATATTTGTGGAATGAATTTCTTGTTCTATTGCACCGAGAAAGGGAACATGAAAACTGATCTATAAGTCGCTCCATATCGGACTCGAAGTCACTGTCGCTGGGTACGGCACTACGCGCAGCAGCATGGATTGAAGCTATGTCCACAGCTAGGTTCGACTGCACATACACAAGGTTTCGAACGCGTTCCCCTGAACGCCTGTTGCGAATCCTTGTATGGACGTTTCCGAAACGTGACCAGTTTGTTCGCAGCTGGCGGATGACTGTGGTATCTGCAGCAGTTGGCAAGCCAGACGGGTTAGCGACTGGTTGGGGTAAAGGCCTTGCCACGAGGTAGATGGGGTCACGTGCTTCGCTGAAGACCCCTGTCCTGTACCAAATTCCTGCGGATGTCCTGTACTATGCTACGTTGGAAATCAAGAAGCTAGGCTTGTATTTGGCTAAAACCGCTTACATGCACAGAATCCTATGTTATTTATGCCGTGTGTGTAGCGCTGTAGAATTTGCAGCCGTTTTGTTCTACTTCAGCCGTGAGTTCAAGTATTAGTGTGTTTATAAGTCAAGCCTGGATCTTATATATGACCTGGCCTTCAACCCGCGTACTCGTAGCACGAACGTTTTAAAAAGCACTACCTGGCACCGGTGATGACGACTGCCCTCCAATCGTTCAACGATGCACGCTGTAATTGTTTTCAAAGCAAAAACAAAAACCTAAACTAAAAGCAAGCAATCGTAAAACCTTGAAATTGCATTGTGAAATTTTCAATGTTTTTTTCATTTTCCCTTGTCTGAAAAAAACGAAAGAAACCGATTTTTTTCCAAAATTGCAGTGTTTTTTTCAGGCCTTCACATCTCTAGTTAGGACGGGAGCCCATTTTGTCAACAAACCGACGCACCTCTTAAGACTAAAAGCGGCAGAATCGTCACTCTAAGTGAACAATAAAGCAAATTTATCACTCATGCATTTTGTTACAGGCGAAATGAGACAAAGCGAAAGACCGGTGCCCAATCTATTTCTAGTGAATTGACTTAAAAGGCCAGTAACAACGAAATAAATCTGAAACGAGGGATCTTGCTTTGAAGGGCGCCACCGTGTTTGGGGAGTAACGGCGAAGCAGAAGGAGCAAATTCCGCCGTTCATCCTTCAGTTGGTCCTTTTCAGGCCAAGCATTAAGCATTTGGTCCGTGAAGTTTCCGCACGGCACGCACGCGGTCGTAGTTGTTCATTTCGCGCTGCTCACGGCTACTAACGGCTGCTATTGCTCCGACTGAACCAATTTTGGCTAAGAGTGTAAACGAGTCAAATATTCCAAACTCAGCATCCCTGCCGCTAAAACATACGTCCCTGCAGTATATACGTCTCCCTCTGTTTTCATTGAGCAGTTACTGGCAATAGAGTCATGTGCACTTGAAAATAATTGAAGTGAATCGGCTTCATACCTGCATAGCAAAGGCCGGAGGAAGCGGTCGCGAACCGGGATTTCGCCAATGGCGCAACCCCGCGTCAGTAAAAAAGGGTGCGCGCTTCCTCCGCTGGTCGGCACACCTACTCGTCTAGACACCATATCTACTTGTTGGATGAAGTGCAGTGCCATATGCTTTAACCCTATGCAATACTATGGCCCGTGCTGTAGTTTGCAATGTCCTTTTGGTAGCGGAAGTGTGGTACAGGTCCGCATTTTTTTAGTGGGGAGAGTTGTCCAGAGGGCCATTTAGCGTCCCCTGCAGGACTATAGTGGTGAAACGGACGACAGTATGTGCATGTGCACAGAGCGCTTGCCAGTTGAAGGCCGGCTCTGGATAGAAATCACTGCAGGGGGGTTCTAATGTTAACGCATTAAAATAAAATTAAAACCAAGACGTCTCACACTGAGGGATCCTTGAGCACAAATTGCTTGCTTTTTCCGCGCATGCGCTAGGCTGCTACGCTTTGCTTTCAGCATCACTGACACAGCCGGGAATAAATTACGTCGTAGGCATAATGGAACTGCTCCTTCAACGAAGAGTTTCGGTTTTGGGTATAAAGGCTATTACGCATTCAGTACACCACCGATTAAGGTCGTACAAATTATGCTCATGCACAGCAATCGGCTTGCCACAGTCGCCGGACTCTTTTTCGGAGTACAATGCGTGGACGTCACGGCTCACCCAGCATGCTTGTCACGTTTCATCCCCCTGAGCGGCCGCGTCTAGCACAAGTGCTCCGCAACCTTTCTATTTCTGCGCAAACCGTCAGCAAGGTGAAATTCGTAAAGGTTATAAACAGGCCCTGAAATTTCAGATTGTATTCACTCGCAGAAGTCCAAAGGTGTTTTTCGCGACGCTTCCTTAAACTGATGGTGTGACATTGTCATTCATGGTACTGCGCGGGGAACGCTCTGCACATTATTCAAAATGCTGTTCAATAAGCTCTTGACATGTCCAACACTCCCGGAGAAAATATTTGATAGTCGAAAATTGTAAGATACTGTTACGGAAATATTGAAGGTAATGGTCCCTTCTTCTGATATGTAGCAAAATCTTTCTTTTATGTGTTTCCATCGATCGCATCGAACAGTTAAAAATGCCATAGGAAACCAATGGGGAACGCTTTTGACGATAGCAAATACGTTAATAAAAAAATGCAAGACTGCCATCGGATGGTCTGCTAACTGTAATAGTGAATCCTTACATTAGATGAAAAAAAATTGCGTTCATAAAGGGTTTCTCACTCAAAAAGGCTTTTGTCCAGAATTTTTGGGCATGCAATTGAAGTAATCTCGGCAAGTACCCGGAAGAACCGCCTGGCACAAGATACCGTCTCAGCCCGACCTTTGAACTGGTGAGATTATTTCCGGTATGCCTGGCAGTAAAGATCAGCTGCGCGAATTGAAAACGCTTGTCTAGTTTGCCTTTCTTCTTCATGCTTTAAAAATTAGAAGAAAGGCGGAGTGCAATAAATTAATAAACTATTGCTCAAAACAATCGTAGGGCACACAGGCTGCAATGCAACAAAAAGTTGCGTAGACCGCTACTAAGGGGACCAAAGAAAGACGACAGTAATGATAGTCTATGACAAGCTCATCGAAGGAAACCGGTGATGGATATTTGTACACATTCGCTACATTTTTGCTCCTCGCAGGGCAAAAATAAAACCACAATGTGCACTGATATTTCACTAGTGGCGGCTGCGTCGCCCTTGTGCAGATCGTTAGCACGAAACCAACTTTTCGATGTTCTCATGTGAACTGCTAGCTACAAAATGAGGAGATAGGATAAGGCAGTTATAGAGTTCAGTCATCGAATGGTATGCGATGTGCAGTGATGCATCATAGTTTACGCATCTATTAAAGAGCATTTTTAAACCGGGCCAGTCCAAGTGCTTCTCTTCATTTTTTATCTAGTCTTAGCGTCCTTAGACTGAGCCGGCTCCTCTTTCGTTCATTGAGTTTAACAGCACTAAGTGAGCGATAAATATATAACTGGAATACGATCCCAATTCTGATAATCGCTGCTCACGTACAATTAAGAAAACTAGAGGGAAGGAGGTTTTACCGTGCAAGCACCGCGCACAAAACTCAAGCCAAATACCGGAATAAGAGCGCAGTGCTGCCCAAGACAAAGACCAACATAACACTAATGACAAGGGAATGAGTTACTTGTCACGGCATCTACGAAAGGATCAACCACTCATTTCAAAGGTACGAGAGCATGGAGTAATACTGTAATCATCATTAATTTCCTTCGTCGTGCTATATGAGCAGAAAGAAATGAGGGAAATGAGGGGCTAGTTAAGGTACATTGGAGATGAGCCCACAGTTTTTTTGGAAGCAAGGAATTAAGGCATTCGGGACTGCTGTTGTTATTACTTTTTTTCAGAGAAGGAAAGTAACTGAGTAATCACGTAGTTATCAGAAAATTTTACAGAATATTGACGATTGCACAACATGCCACGGGTGAGAACCGGACCTATGACCTTCGCATGTTCGGCACAGCAGCTTCCCCCCCCCCCCCCCCTATATCAGGTGCATCGACAGTTTCTAGCAGCGTCTTAGCTTCTTCCGCAGCCTGAAATTCCAAGTCAGGTGAAGAGTTAACAAAATGAACGCTTATAGCAGATCTTTATAGTACAAAACAACGGTTTGCGTGCTACACGTTGCAACGTATTATCTTAGCAGACAGCCTGCAACAATCGCGTGCATAAGGATTTCCGCCGGCGCTCGCATCAGAGGCTAATAATGACATTCAAAGATCTGCTTGAAAAAGGCTGCATCTGCAATGTAAGCTATACCGTGGAATCATACTACGAGTCAGAGACAGCCTTCGCAGCAAAAACATGACCCTGCCCGGCGTGCTCCACTGCACCGTGAGCAGCTCTCTCTTCTGACGGTTTTCTTTTGTGAGAATGTACTATTGTTCCCATACACTCTGTCAGTCAATCACGTTGACACCTTCAGTCACCTTGGCATTTCGTAAACACTGCCATCTTGTCGCTTTTTAGGTCGTTTGCCTTCAGCCTCTGTTTTCGCCTTCTGTACGTTAGTTTACGCCTTTCCAGCTTTGAAGCCTGCGAGAGAGAGCGAAAAAGAGAGAAGGGAGGGGAGCACGAGGAAAGCCAGGGAAGTTAGCCAAAAGAAGGTTCTAGTTTTCGACCCTGCTATGGAAGGGAGAGGAATGGAGAGTAAAAAGAAAAGGGGAAAAAAAGACATGAGTTACACAAGGAATGCTAATTGAGGCAGCACATAGAGCAAAGAAAGCCTGCCACACAGAAACAAGGCCCCTCAGAAACCAAACAGTTCTGTGAAGGCCTTCAGTGCTGTCTATCTCCACCGTTAGAGGGCTCTGCGTCAATCGGCGATTAAGACGGCTCAGCGTAGTGTAGCGATTGTCTGCATTTACAACATGCCGGGCAAGCAGAATGCACGTGTTCTATCATGACGTCGTAACAGCAGTTAGAGCAGGCAGTGCTTTCAGCCGAACTGTTAACGCAGAAAGACAGGGACAGCAGAAGACGATTCACAGCACCATTAACAACTGAGATTTTACTGGAAGATCACTTGTTTGTGTACAGCAGCTGTTGTTTAACAAGAAAAGGAAATTTTGGCGCGAAGGCATATCATCTCAACTACGCCTCGGAATCCTATGGGCGAAGCTACGTGACTTAAGATGATTTGTCCCTTTTTTGTCGAGAGCGTGCTGACACACATGCTGCCGGACTTATTAAGCTGAGTTGTTGGCAGCGCTCACCTCCTTCCGTGTATCGCCTCTTTCGTTTTCTGTTGTCCTGGTCGTTCTGCGCCAACACTCCGCGGCACTATTGCCACGAAGGCTTGTAATGTTTGTGCATTCCTCAAAGCTGCAGCTCTATCGCTTTGTTTGTGATACAAGATGTTACCGGATTTATCCGGAATGGCCGCAGCTATGCGCAACTCCTTCTACGTTCTTCGATATTGTTGTGACTGGGCTGCTTTTCGTGCTTTGTATCGAACGTTCCTTGTCAACTTTAAACTGAGTGCATCCGAGAGCAGTGGTGGTTCTGTTCTTCGAAGACCACCGAGCACGCCTGTTGTCATCGTTCCCACTGAGTTGTGCAGTTCTTTAGGGTCGGAAGTCAGCCTGAAAAAAAATACTTTAAAAACCTTTTGGTGCACTCCTGACTACCAGATTTCCGTTACCACTCCGTGACATCTGCAGCGATGACACGAGGTAAATCTGGTCGCATCCTGGATCCCAAGCAAAGCTATAATCCACGTTACGGCAGCTTTGAGGAATGAAGCAGCAATTGTAACGAGCCTTCGCCGCGCTAAACGCCAACTAGTCTGCAAGAATGTTCTCTCATGGCTATCAGCCATTCCGATGAGAAAGCAGTATGCGTTTGTGAAGGCAATATCAAGCCGCAGGCGAAACATCAGAGTTGGTTCAAGTCGTAGTGCGCAAGGTGGAAGCGGGAGCTGTTGGTCAGGGTGCAGGAAATGCATAAGTGATTTCGAGAACTGGCCCGAACCCCGTGAGGGAAACGTCATCTGTCACGCAAGCGCTTCGCTGCGCCAACTGTCGAAACCTACGCCTAGATTTTGCCGCAGAGTCCTAGAATGTTGTTCATTCTTTTCTTTCCTTTTTTTTCGTGACCTCTGAATTTCGCTTTCAATATCATACCTTGGAGTCACTATAGCTAATAAACTTACCTGGAACAGGCACGTTTCTAACATATGTTCATCTTTGTTTAAAAAGCTGTTGTTTCTGCAACATAAACTAAAGGAAATTCCCCCGGATGTAAGGCTCTTAGCATATTCATCAATAATTGGACCTAAGCTTAAATATGCTTTCACTGTTTGGGACCTGTACACAATACGTACCATTAACGCACTCGAAAGCATCCGACGCAAAGCTGTTCGTTTTTTTTTTTTTTCAAAATATCTAAGAACGGATTCCTCAACTGACCTTTTGAAGAAGCATAATATTCCAGCGCTCAAACTGCCACGTAAGATTCATACGCTTAAATTTCCGTTCTTGCTAAAGCATAATAAGTTGCTAATGAGCCCCTTCCCTACCTGTAACCACTTGATGCCGTCTGACGAGGCAACGCGAACAACAAATAACTCTTTATCATTCTGGAATTAACGCTTTTCAATATTTTTTTCCCACATACAATACAAGAATGGAACCGACTGCCACCTAACCTAACAAATAGCATCGACCTGATTGACCTAATTGGATCTTGACGAACAGATTAATGCTTTTCCCTCTTTGAGTGGTATTTCCGCGTTTTCGCAATTAAGAATTTCCACTTTTCTTGGTTTCTGTTATGAGCGCTGTATTCCTTTTATTATTTAACAATTTTATTTCATTATTGTTACCCTTGACGCGTTCATTATTGTATTCTGCGTACCACTTTTGTTACTCTTGCCCCTCCTGCCAGGGCCCGCCTGAGGGCCTGCAGTATTTTGCAAATAAACAAAATAAAAAATACCCAAACATAGTGGGGTGGACTTTCTTAGTATGCCCCACCGTGGCAGCTCAGTGGCTTTGGCGTTCGGCTGCTGAACACGAGTTCGCGGCTTTGACCTGGACAGCGGTTACCTCCATGCGATGGAAGGGATATTTGGGATTGCGATGGAGGGTAGATTTCAGTAAATGTAAAACACTTCTGAAAGCCAAATCAATCTGCTGCCCTCCCCTACGACCTGCCTCAAGTCCCGCAGTGTTGCTGCGACAGTAGCCATAAACATTTCACAACATCTTGCATGTGGAGACGTGTTTTCTCTGTTTCTTCGTAGTTTTCTTTTTTTTTTGTAAAAAAGTTTTTGCCGTCAAATCTCCCCATCTCCATCTTCGCTTTTTTCCAGCTCTCGTTAGCCTGACACTACACAAACCTTAGCTCAGCACTGCGTACCCCTCTCTTACTGCAGCTATGCCTGCGCAACGTGAGGCATCAGCGAAGGTTTCGGCGAACAGAAGCCCGCATGCAGACTTCTGCCATTTTTTATTCGCTCATGGCGCGCGGTTACAAAGCCCAACCTGACACCTGTTCTTCAAAGACGACGCGGCCTCAGCGCAACGCCGGCGTCCGCAACAATGCCGCGCGTGGTCTCGGATAACGTGCCGGCCCGGCTCTTCCTATCTCCCCGCTAATACAAGCGTCGATTGACGTGACGTCACGCGGCCATGGAGATTCCAGGCGCTGAGTGACGCCCCCGGCTCGGTGACGGCGCGGCCGCCATTCGCTCCTCCGGTCGGTGACAAGAGTGCCCGCGCCGATGGCTGTGCTCCGAGCCTGCTCCTGGCTGTGCGTCGCCGTCATGCTCCTCAGCGTTCCGCGCCTGGTCGCCGGCAGACCCGTGCGTGCCAGGTCGCGCGTCTTCCAGTACAACCCCAACAACACAGGTGGGAGCCCGCCTCGCATGTGTCCTTATCGCGCCGCCTTGCACGTACTGCGGAAGCACGCAGAACGTGAAAGACCGCGCTGGAAGGCACCTGACGTCCCCATATGCCAACTCTCCCGCGCGCGCGTGCGTGACTTGCACCGGCAGACTGACTGGCCTTGGCGCTCGCCTTGCTCATGTCTATTCCGTTTGATGTGACCACCGACGGCTCGAACGAAGATTGTAGTTAGTTTAGCTTACAAAGGGCCGACATCTTGGAGCCATCTCGCGTAGTATCTGCACTGCTCGCACTTAATACCTCGATCACGTCTTCTAGCCCGAAAGAAAACGGTGAATCAAAAGAACTGATCCTGTCAAATGCTCTGCGTCTTCCTGACTGCTGCATTCAGCGGATCAGTTCACTCATGCAGTTTGTTTTCAGCTCTATAGCGCAGTATCGGCGCCAGAACGAGAAATTTTGCAACGTACTGTTATTTATTTCAATACACGTTGCTCATTCAAACGGTGCTCGCATGCGTCAGCTCTCCTTGTGTGCAGATTCGCACACCCCGGTTTTCGATTGCCAGTCGTTCATTTGGTCAAGATTCGGCGGTGACGGAGGATCGCCCAAAATTGTCATTTAAATGCACCACAATCCCGTCGTGTAGTCTCCGCCAAAGTGCAGGGGCACTGCTTTAGCGATAACAGCAGCGGACCTATCAGTGCCCAGAAACAATCATGCCAACTGGAGGCTGTTGTACGTCATTTCGTCACATGTGTTCTTAGAGCCTAAAAAAAATGGTGAAATCGTAGCTGTTCCGTTCCCAGACGTCGCAATCCGCATATAAGTTCCTTTCTTCATAACTCTTTCACACGTTCATTATAGCACGTCGATATTTCAGAAAAAAAAATACAGTGGTCTAATCTGTGCTACGCCTAGATTATTAGATTACGCCTAGATTATTCCTCTTCAGGAATGCATTCGTGCTGACCCACGTTCTGTTGCCATAAACAAAGCACAGTTTTTGAGCAAACTTACTTTTAATCACGCGTGTGCTCTGTGCTGTCACGCAGGACAGCGAGTAACGGCATGTATTAACTGAAGTAAG
The DNA here is from genome assembly GCF_055824585.1 of Amblyomma mixtum. NCBI lineage: Eukaryota > Metazoa > Arthropoda > Arachnida > Ixodida > Ixodidae > Amblyomma > Amblyomma mixtum. The sequence continues at coordinate 407,749,223 of NC_143014.1, forward strand.
GCACATGGTTCATGCTGGTTACATCGACGTGCAGTGCACAGATGTAATCAATGCCAGATGCACTTCTGGTAGTGGCTTGCACTGTTAACAACTGTGACGCCGAGTAGTTCGCGCATGAACACTGGCAACCACTGTGATTTCTTAGTGCCGACGTTAAAGTCGCCGCAGATCATGAGGGGAGCGTCCGGTGCCCACGCAATGTATGGCCTCACATTCGCGTAGTTCATAAAAATACAGCCGGTTTGCGTAGTTAATCAAATGCGAAGTAAGTGCGCTAGCACTGCTTACCCCTGCTATACTTTTATAAGCGATGCAAAGTGCACCAAATTTCTATGGGGCCGCTCCGACTTCACATCGGCTAAGATGCGCGACGCGGCGTCGACACAGTCTCCTTCGCGCGTCAAGCTCAAGGAGAGACACAGAGAGAGCGAGAGAGCAGGGGCGGCTTTCACGAGGTAAATAGCACAGTCTTATTTCTAGTCTAATCGTATTCGAGGTGTAAAACCTCTCTTGGTCTTGAGAAAAGGAAGGGCACCTAGCTAGTTCACGTTGTCGGTTGATGTCTCAAGCGCGCCACGAACTCCGACTAAAATAGCGAGTTACCAAGCTTTTAGTCGGTGTTCGTGGGGTTCCTCAGGTGTTCACCTATGAAGTGAACTAGCAATGCGCCTTTCCATTTCTCAAAACCGAGAGGTGTGCTCTTCCCTTTGTGTACGGAACTGTGATGGACAATTGGAGTTGAAAATGCAGCCATTAAATGTATTCCTGCATTAAAAGTCATTCATGCAAAGAATACGCACTTAAGCTGTTCCTTCGATAATCGTTTGATTAACATATAACCGCGACTAGGTGTTGTTGTGTACAATTGAGACCAACGTCACAGTATCAGCAGGTCAAAGTTCTGAGCACAATGCATCGCTTGTCCACGACGGATAGATTTCCGGGCTGCGCACATTCATTCACATGTATTTTTTTCTGCTCGTCGTGCGGGCGTACCCTGTTGGCAGATACTATAGTTCTGACTTTCCTTTGCGCACTTGCTACGCGCTGTGTGCTTGAGTTGAGGTCGCGTCAGTTTTGGAATGGCAAATGCTATTTGCACACTGAATAGAGCAACAACAAAGATTGCCGGAACTTCACAACATTTAGCGTTCCGCAAACATTTGCATAGAAATTAGATTCGCTCTACTTGTTCTGTGCACAGGTAGAAGTCAACACTCATCAAATGTTATAAGGGAGTAATTACTCATTGACGCCCACCCGAGCGCAGCCATACGGCCACAATCTACTCACCTTGGGGGTTTCCCCTAAATATTTGGTCATCAAATGTTGTGGACACAATTGGCATGCGCCCTACAATGCGCTGCAGTGCCCTACATTGGCATGCGCTACAAATTACGTATTCGCCTTTTGCGGTTTACTAAACTTTTCATAGTTCAATACAAGTGTAATACAAGTGTAGTTCAATACAAGTATAACGTAGAATGATCAGATGTTGCTGAAGCAGGCATAGTAGACGCGTTCCGCTGCTCGACCAAATTTTGCTTTCCCGGCCACGGTGCCCACATTTCGGTGGAGCCCGTGTTATGCGATAAGGAACCAAAGAACACACAAATTAATTGGCGGCCTTTCACTGAGGTGCGCTTTACACAGCAGGTGCAGCTCTACCTGGCACTTAAAAATGCACTAGCTAACGGCCATAGGTGTCCTGCTTGACAACCAAGGCTGATGAATGCAGTGATCTTCCGTGCCGAGTGATTCTCTTTGTAGATTCGTACCACAAAAGCAATTGCAAAGAGTCTTTCACGGCGTCGAGAGCAAGAAAATGATAGCGACGACATGGTCCATCTATTTGTTCTCAGGTCGTATAAAACTGACGAGATATGGTAGCGAGTTCTCGGTTGCTGCTCGTTGCGATGTGCCGGCAGCAGCCACGGGTCCTTATCGCGCAACCATTTCCCGACTTTTAGCACAGCTTCTAGGGGTTGCCCTTAAGGACGCAAGTACATGCCTTTGAATGGTCATACATTTGATAAATAATGTCTACGGATGACTTGTAAACACTCGAAACCATTTGTAGAAGAAATGCCGGTCTGAACAAGCGGTGTGACATGTGTTCTTGATTTGTGTGTTCTAGTGCACCGTTTTGCGGAAACAGAGCTAACCTCTGACACAGAAGGAAGTAAAACGACACAGACACTACAGGCTGAAAGACTGCTGCACGTCCATAGATACAGTGCCAGCATAAAAGCGACCATATACTGAACTCGCTGCTTAATGATGGACTGGTCTTTGGAGGACTGAAAATGTTAACCAGTTTTCACCCCTACACTCTAAACACGAATTAGGCTATATGGGAGTAAAAAGGGAATACGCTGTCCTCTAGCGAGATTCCCTTTTAGGGGCAGAATATACTTCCTCAGCCTGGGAGTAGATTTCGATCAGTAAATATATGGAATGTTTATTCTTGGTAGCGGAAGCATATTCCCACTGCAAAGGTCAGTAAATAGTTAGCAATGGAGGAGGCTTTTAAGCGCGGCATCGGAAGTCTTGAGTCTAGCAAATAGAGAATATTGAAAACTCGGTTAAAACCTTCTTAACTACCATGACAGAACTTCGCGTGTTTTAAACAGAGAATTTGTTTCCGTTGCCAACCGTAAGTATATCTTTAATTGATGCAAATCTACCGTATGCATGGGTAGATTTGCCCTGCCCCTAAAAGGGAGTGTGCTATAGAACAGCTTACTTTCGGTTTAGTCATATGTGGGCTAATACGTGTTTAAAGAGTACAAGCGTTTGAGGTGTCATAACCTCATACTCATTGCTTACACTCCCGAAAAGAGTATATCTTCATCATGAAACACTAACACGGTAAGTGTACTAGACACAATTGCACTCACTCATGAAAGGCAGTGTGAATGCATTAGCACCCTACAACAAAAGGCAAAAAGTATCGTTACATTTGTTGCTAAGAAAGCTGCTTGCGATGTGCATGGCGTCATATTTTTGTTTGCCAGAAAAAAATAAAGGAAAGTAATTTCCCCCAAGTTGCAGCTAGCACACCCTAACTGCAACACGAAATCCCCCCTGGCACCCGGCATCCCATGCCATGCCAGCTGCGGCCTGCTTATCCCCTCAACACCTCTTAATCTCATCTACCCACCTTACCTTTTAAAGGGGGAATCTCCCTTTTTATTTTCTATTGTTCGCTCCTTTCGAACACCTGCATCCACGTTAGGGGATAGCCTTTTCAAGTTGTCACCGATTCTCTTTTTCCTTTGTCGTGTTTTTCACCCTCCCTCAACCCCATTGTTTGCATTGGTGTTTTACGCTATTCCTGTACCTCGCACACACTTTAAAACCAGCGTGTTTCGAATGCTGCAGCACACTCGAAAAAGGCTGGTTAGCATACATACCGCAGCATGCATACATACATACATACATACATACATACATACATACATACATACATACATACATACATACATACATACATACATACATACATACATACATACATACATACATACATACATACATGCATACATGCATACATGCATACATGCATACATACATACATACATACATACATACATACATACATACATACATACATAGCCGCCGCGGTGGCTCAGCGGCTATGGTGCTCGGCTGCTGACCCAAAAGACGCGGGTTCGATCCCTGCCGCGGCGGCTAGAATTTCTTTGGAGGAGAAATTCTAGAGGCCCGTGTACTGTGCGATGTCAGTGCACGGTAAAGAACCCCAGGTGGTCGAAATTTCCGGAGCCCTCCACTACGGCGTCTCTCATAGCCTTAGTCGCTTTGGGACGTTGAACCCCATAAACCAAACCAAACATACATACATACATACATACATACATACATACATACATACATACATACATACATACATACATGCATGCATGCATGCATGCATACATACATACATACATACATACATACATACATACATACATACATACATACATACATACATACATACATACATACATACATACATACATACATACATACATACATACATACATACATACATACATACATAACAGCAGTCTAGCAGGAGGAGTTGACTCAAAAAAGATAGAGCTGGAGGCAGACAGGTAAAAAGAATCGCTTCATATGTGATACAGGTCACGGCTGTGTTATGCACTGCTTAGAATTTGGTGGTGGTCTAAGCAATATGAGGGAGCTAGAGAGGGCCTCGCCTTCCCATCTCGCTGTCGTAATGATGGGCTCCACGACCGCGCGCCTTGACTTCAAGTGTCGCGATTTCCATTGAAACGGCCTCCCTTTCCCTCCCTCTTTTCCCCAAGCGAGTAATTTTTCAAGGGAATATTCCATTAGTTTCTATTTTTTCGATGAAAGAGATCAATGGCTACATTGGGCCAATATTACCACGCTCCTATAACAGCTGCCCACTGACCAGCCCTGCCGTGACCATGCTCTACTTCTTTGCTTAATCAGCTCAAAAAGCATGCAAAAAGCGCTACTCCAACAACTTCAGTATTAAAGCTTTCTTTCAGTGAAAATACTCCCGGTAGGCGTTGCATCAAAACCGACAGAGCAACTATAGGCGCATAGCCTTTTTTTATCCGTTGTTGTCTGTCCGAGTAAATGGCCAAGAAGAAACACTGCCCCACCCCCTCTCCCCGGCTACCAGTAATCTCCATCAGGCAGTGCGTACGCAAAGCTGTAAACGCTGTCCAGCGCGTGCACAACCCCACACGGAGAGTCGATCACGGCGACGCCTTGGCAGAGGGCTGATAAGGGTCAATAACAAAATAAAACTTGCTTCTTGGGTTCTTCGAGCTGCAGAAACAGCGCGGACAGACATTCGTGGCAGCCGGCTGGCCTAAGTGACTACTCACGGGCTTGTGTGGGAACCAAGCCGCGTTTAATGAATAATTATGAGAACAATCTTCGATATTTCGGCGTAGTGACGGAAGCCCACCGCGGATTTATCTGATCCATATTAGTATTGAGCTACACGCTCACAAGTTCAAGAAATGGGACAGAACGTTTTGTTTTTCATTTTTTTCTTGTAACTAGATCACGTTAGTGGAAAAATGTAACACCGCACTTTTTTTCGACAGTTAACCGCATACTGCACGACAATGCTAAGGAGAATGCGCCCTGGTCGGAGATAATACCGCAGCTTTGTACCAGATATATTTTCATTTTTGCTCAATGTGCTTGCCTCAAAAGCACCACGCACCAACAGTGGTGATGAGTGGCGGCTACAAAGACCGAATACAGAGGAAAGCCGCATGCCAGCAGAGAAAACATTTGCCGCATGTGGCTACGAATCTTCGAAGAAAGATGTTGGCGTGTAGGCTCTAGGAAGGCGAAATTCGGATGGTCGGTTCAACCATGACACCAACCGCACAACAAAAATACTCAATGGTCGCGCATAATGTGATCTGCAGCGAGGAGAAGGGATGCACGTCTAGGAGCCTGGGGTTTAATAAATTTAGCGGCTAGTCTGCGCTGCCGTGTGCATGGCAGCCAGTAATATGGTCATTACGGCGCTATAGCGCTGGCAAACAAAGAAGAAACGGAACTGAACATCCCACTTTTCTTGTGGCTCTCCTACCACGTTCATATGACGTATAATGGAGCAGCCGAAATTGTGGATATCACCGCTCACACCAACCTGCGCCGCCCCTCAAGAAAGGGACGGGAACTTCATTGCCATGAACAACAGATCCGACCGCAGCGGCCCTGGAAAACAGGCCAATGCTCTCGGAGCAGAAAGACTAAGGTTAACAATTGCAACAAAAATCTACGTTTAGGGTCATAAGGCAGGAGCTGAATCTTGCACATTTAATTTTTTCTCTCCTGCCATGTCTTTAGGCAATATCGTTTTGGAAAGACGCAGCTAATAAGGCGACCAATAGCCTACAAGCCATTACTCGTGATCGACTGAAGGGTTGTCCAGAACTCGTTCAAAGACGAGGTGCGGAATATTCTATTGGTTCGTTTTACCGGGGTTTAACTTCACAAAGCGACTCAGACTACACTGTAAACAAAAACTGACCCAAAAGGGAGTTTAAATGGTTGCCGTCCACCTATAAAGTCCATATGCGGAAACATTTACTCCATCAATGTGGAGTAAAAATGTGCTAAATTACCTATTTTACTCCCTGCACTCAGTAATGAGGTATAATGGAGGACTCTCCTTCTTATAACTCCCATTTTTAAATGGAGTTTAGTGGTCTCAATGCACCCCAAGTCCTCAATGGAGTAAAAAAAATACACCACTTTGTGCAATCCGCCCCGCCACCTAGCGTCTCGTCTGCTTCTGGTCAGTCGTCTGATAATGGCGGTCAGTGACGACAGCTTGGTTACCATCGTCGCTGGATCTCTGCTCACTTCTGATCCTTCACGGGCGCCTGCCACGATAGAAGATATCGGCTTGTCGCCGTTTTCCGCTACAGTAAGCTACATAATTGAACTGCTCCTGTGAAGCCTCCAATGCTCTAACCATAGCTGGCCTTCCTTTGTTAGCGTCGCCATCCCATTACAGCCCCCGCTTAGGCCTAATTCTCACAGCTTTTTTCAGTGTGGTTCTCGCGGTGTGTTGCAGCAGATTATAGTGCGTTGCATGAGCAAGTAACTGTGATAGAACATTGTTTCAACGCTGAGCTCTTGATTGAGCTAATGAGGCAACATTTTCCTCCAGTCATATTGAAAATCCAAGCCGTAATAAAGTGAATATGAAAGCAAACACTGCCATTCCAAACTACCATCACAGGTTTCCAACTTTTCTGCTCCAGTTTTTAGTCAATAATAGCGTGGTGCATGACTGTGAAAAGTACCCAGCGACTCCTTTTCAGTTTTGAACTACTGAATATAATGTTACATGCCTTTATCGACGAACATGGCCAACCAAACGAGCTCGTACAGCAAAAGCAGACGACTCCTTCCGCCTATGCCGCAGCCCCGAAAAGAATGCGTGGCGCGGGGTCACATAGGGCAGCGCAGTTTCCCAAGATGGGTAGCCGGCTGCCCGCGCAGCTACTGCCCGTTTCCGCCGCTGTCACTGCTGTAAGAATGAGCCTGAATGAGGATAAATAAACATGATGCCACATTTGGGGTAAATTTCTGTGGGTAGTAAAAAGTTTACTCCCTTGTACTCCTAAATACCTTCCTCATATATGGGAGTAAATAAAACACCCAGTTATATGAAGTAAATAAAACCACCTTTTGGATGGGCGTTAGAAGACAAGCCATTTACTCCAATTTGGGCGTTTTTTTTTTGTTAACAGTGCATGAGGGACGCCATATTGGAGGGCTGTGGATAATTTCGGCCGCCTCGGGTTTTTTAACGTGCAATGACATCGCAGGGTACACGGTCCTCTATTACTACGCCTCCATCGAAATGCGACCGCAGCAGCCGGAATCGAACCCGCTTCTTTCGGGTCAGCAGCCGAGCACCATGACCACTGAGCCACCGAGGCAGCACAGCACTTTGGTCATTTTATTTTGAGACGCCGTTGGCACCGCTCTGGGCCGATTGCGGTTCCGCGCCCATGACGAGGAAAGGCGGAGGCGGTTTGCCTCGGTGTGCGCTCATAACGCTGTCAATATCCCCCTTCAAAGAGTCTAGCGCAGCAAGCGTCTCCATGTTGAGCACAGATGCGAGAAGCTCCCTTCCTACTCGTGATCCGGCGCTCGGTGCAGCCATGATGCACATCCTTGTCGCGCTGCGACGTCCCGGAAACGGTGCACTGAATCGGGGACCTTCGACAGCAGCTCAAAGGTGTCAGATGCAGGAGTGAAGTGGCACGAATAGGGGGCACATCGGATGTCGCTTGCATACGCTTTCCCGCTGCCTTCCAACAGCCTGTGCCAAGGACGAGGCGCACAAGTGCGTGAAGCTTCTTTCCTGGCAAAACGCCTGCTGCCTCGTCGCGGTGCACTGCGTGCAAAATAGCGGGGATCCTCTAGATGGTGTTCGGCTGCGGGAAAACTGCCACACGAAGAGTCTTCGGCGGCAGCTACGACGCCACCGGTAGGACGGGTTCCTGCGAGTAACGTTAATAAAAATGCGAATGGAGACATTCAGGAAGAAAGGATAGGCTCAGTAACTGTCGCAAACTCGAAGGCCACCAGAAGCGCGTTTTGAGGGAAACGCTGAAGGAGGGGGTGAAAAACGCGAGAAAAACAACGAGGCGCCGTAATCGAGGGGTCCGAACTAATTTTGAATCCCTGAGGCTTTTTAAGTGCCGCCATACCCGGGATTCGATCTAACGACCTCATGTTCAACAGCCTAATGCCATGACCACTGAGCAGTCATAGTGTAAGGTGTACAGCATACAGAAACGGGCGCTCATTATGGGGCATCACTGTCATTTAGTCTGGCCAGTGGCTTCCAACGGATACATTTGCTTCCTCTCCACGAGACTGGCGTAATGTTCATTTATCCGCCAGCATCTACCGAGCCGGAGTACCCGGGTTCGAACCCGACCGCGGCGGCCGCGTTTCGATGGAGGCGAAACGCAAGAGGCGCCCGTGTGCTGTGCGATGTCAGTGCACGTTAAATATCCCCAAGTGGTCGAAATTATTATCCGGAGACCTCCACTACGGCACCTCTTTCTCTCTTTCTTCTTTCACTCCTCCTACCTTCCTACCTTCCCTTAGGCGCGGTTCAGGTGTCCGCCGAGATATGTGAGACAATTACTGCGCCATTTCCTTTCCTCAAAAACCAATTTACCAATTTTTACGATAAATGTTTTATTACATCACAAACGTCATCTGGAATTTGAGAGAGCTGCTAGCTAGCGCCGGTAACGCTTGCGGCCTATAGCTCTTCAATGGGAGAAGTATCAGTTTTTGGTGTAACTTATCGCACAGACGCACTGATAACAAACTGGGTTTTGACCCAGGGTTTAGGTTCTAGGTGATCTCCCGCCGACGCTTAAAGTCAAGGGGTCCTTGACGGTTCTCAGACCTCCAACCAGTACAGACAAGGGATCTGAGACCCTCCGCGCCAGACTATGGACTGTACGAATCCGCAGCGGGCAACCATTTTTTATTCTTCTTTCCAGTAATTGTCGGAACGTTTCTTCTCTATCATTACGAAAATTTCGCCCTGATCATTTACATTTTTGACAAAATTGACAAAATCACTCATAAAATTTCACAAAAATGATTGACATTTTCAAAAACTGAGATGAAGAAAAATAAGAAGTCGGCAACACTAGACAAAGGCTGGAAGAAAAACGGAAACTAAGTCTCTGTCGCACCAGCCCGTCCAGACTGTTCAGAAATGCCACCTTTGTCGGTTTTTCTCTCTCTCTTCGATGTCATTAGTGCTATAAAATAGTGAATTTGTAAATAATATTACATGCATTAGAAGTGCCGGCGCATCTTTCACTGTGAGCCGGTTTACCTCAGATACCGTCGAGCACCTGGCAGAGCGTGGTGATCGCTGGTTTCAGGTCTGTCTCATACTTAAGCAAAACATCACCTTTATAATGACTTCTAGCCTTTCTCTAAAGCCATGTATGAAACAGGCCGTCACCCGCTCTCTCTGGCTGTCCATCTTTATATCCATCTCAACCTCTGCTTGAATCTCTATAGACGCCCTTTCTATGGAGCCAAACTTCAAGCACGGTCTCCCGAACATGTCAAAGGCAGTGGTGTTTCGATGGCTCACCTAAAGTTTGTTCCAAATCCATTGAAAGCTTATGCAATGACCGTCTATGGAAACAAATAAAATTTAGAGCATTTTTCATTGACACACACAATTTTTCAGAAATATACAGGTCCAACCGCTTTTTTTTCCAGCGGCTTCAAATAGAACAGGGCGTTCTGATATCCAATGGTGTCTACCAAAACGAACGGAAAAATTCTCCAGAAGTAGATATTTTCAAAACACGGTTGCCCCATTTCGCACCGCAGCGCTATAATTAAGCCTACGCGTCCACACGCACGAATGCATCCTGGCGTCCCCGAGTGGTCTAACGATACATCGCATAGGTGCAGAGGTTTTAAGATCGAACGGTCGCTAACACCTTGTGGTGGTGAAACTTTATTTCGTCCGGGCCAGAGTCTCTTGAGTAAGCTCTGTGCGTGTGTGTGCGCGCGCGCGTGTGTGTGTGTGTGTGTGCGCGTGTGTGTGCGTGTGCGTGCGCGTGCGCGTGTGCGTGTGCGTGTGCGTGCGTGTGCGTGCGTATGCGTGCGTGTGCGTGTGTGCGTGTGTGTGTGCGGGTGTGCGCGTGTGTGTGCGTGCGTGCGCGTGTGTGTGCGTGTGTGTGTGTGTGTGTGTGTGTGCGGGTATGCGCGTGTGTGTGCGCGTGTGTGTGCGCGTGTGTGTGCGTGTGTGTGCGTGTGTGCGTGCGTGTGTGTGTGCGTGCGTGTGTGTGTGCGTGCGTGTGTGTGTGTGTCTGTGTGTGTGTGCGTGTGTGTGCGTGCGTGCGTGTGCGTGTGCGCGTGCGTGTGCGTGTATGTGTGTCCGTGTGCGTGTGCGCGTGCGTGTGCGTGTATGTGTGTCCGTGTGCGTGTGCGTGCGTGCGCGTGCGCGTGTGCGCGTGTGCGCATGTGTGTGTGTGCGTGCGTGCGCGTGTGCGTGCGTGCGTGCGCGTGTGCGTGCGTGCGTGTGTGTGCGCGTGTGTGTGCGCGTGTGCGTGTGTGTGCGTGTGCGTGTGGGTATGCGCGCGTGTGTGTGTGCGTGCGCGCGTGCGTGTGTGCGTGCGTGCGCGCGTGCGTGCGTGCGTGCGTGCGTGCGTGTGCGTGTGCGTGCGCGTGCGTGTGTGCGTTCGTGTGCGCGTGCGTGTGCGCGTGCCCGCGTGCGTGCGTGCGTGCGCGCGTGTGCGTGTGCGCGCGTGCTCGTGCGTGTGCGTGTGCGTGTGTGTGTGTGTGGGGGGGGGGCTTCGTTCCTGATCACAACGACGTTACCTGCAGTCCCGCAATAGTTCCACTACATTGCGGTTACTTCCTTTTTCCAACGTCTCTCTGTGTTGGTGGCACCAGAAAACTTACGCAAGGAAATTCGGCGGCTCTTCTGTCTTGATAGCATGGAAGTATCTATGTAACAGCGCTCCTAAAATAAGTTTCTGCAAGGAAATTTTGACAACAACGTCTGAGTGTGTCACCGAACTCTTTAGGCAACAGAGCAAAAGATGCGGATCCTCGCGCACCGGTCCTTCTTGTACTAGTTCTCGGCGCGGCCGCAGTGTGGCGTCGATTTCGTAAAAATCGGCAATATACGCCAAAGCGTTCTTGTGAAATATCTTCAATCCACTCGCTAATAAAGATAGGAATTTCAACCCGTTCGGTACTGTCTAACCTGGCAGTCAGCTGTGCTTATTTTCGGTCGAGCTCACATCAGAAAACGTCACAGAGCCTCCACGCAGTCCTTCTGGCTAGCAGGGTAAACTTTGTGGCCCTTTCGCCGCAGGAATCTACTGTTTGTGAGCTTCAGCACGCCGCTAGTTTGGGTTGACTGCTTCCACTTTTGTCGTCGGCTTCCGTCAAAGGGAGAAGAGTAACTGTTAAGTGGTACAACGCTGGGATGGAGCCTTTTCTAGTCCGAGTTTTATGATCCATGCATTATCCTCTGCTCCTTTTCGATGCCGGTCCAGTTAGACAGGCGAGTTCAATTATAAGTACAGAGGGCAAAACGCATGCCTAGAACAACCAACTGTGTGTTCTGGAGCTCCCAAAGCCGCAGCAACTAAGAAAGCAAAAAATGACGATGAAAGTCCATGAGTTTAACACCACATGTTTACATCGAGACCATTTTTAATCACATCTTATCGCAAGTTATCGCGTGTTACGCCCGAAACACGCTAAGGGCGTGTTCTAGACATGCGTTTTGCCCTTTGTACACACGTCGACCTCGGCGAGGACCCCGCCAATAATGACCGCCCATGAAAGAGGCAGGATTAGTCCTTCCCCGTGAATGGTTGTAAAAGGACGTACGCCGCCATCCCTCACACTATGGATAAGTCGTATGATGAGGCATGTCGTCTTTGACTGAATCTTAATTAAGGAGAGTTTTTTTACAAAGCGCCTTCAAGCGCTCCCTGATTTCTTCTAAGTCGAAGAGTCTGGCCAATGACGGCGTATTATTTTTCTTGTGCCCGTGACGCCGCTGGCCACTAATCAAATGACATGGAAAAATAGCTAAAGACTGAACCTGCAAAGGTGTATGGACAGATTTAGTGAACGCGAACAAATTGTAACCGTTCCTCGCGCTGGCATTTTCTGTAGAAGAGAACATTGTGCTCGACATTTCTTGCCGTAAATGTGAAATTGCTGACTTGTGTTGCTTCTATGCGGGTGTAAACAGCGGTGTGCTTAGGGCTGCGTGACATCATGGACACCGACACCGTGGCTGCCGGTCCAGCGCTGGGACGGTGCTTTGAAACGCTCCATTAGAGAAGACGACCCTGAATTTGCAGCCAAAGTTGTTGGCGCTGCGGGGCCGCACTTTGTCCCACAGTTCGCCGGTAGTTAAGTGCGAACAGGTGCCTATAAACCAGGAACAAAACTGTCCCAAATGTCCGTTCGTTAAAACGGTTAGCCATTGACCTCATCCGGGGTACCCCGACTGCTATAGAGTAACAGGCACAAGCTGGTCCCCACCGTTTCCCCCTGTGATATGCGCTGTCAGTTCAGCCCCTGATTTCTTCGCAAATATCGTCAGTGTCATTGAACCGTGAGACTATAAAGTATAGGTGTCAATTTTGTAGCGAAAGCAACACTACTGGAACCCAGCTGGGCTCGCCGCGTATGCTCGTGGCTGTGCGGCTACCAAACGACTTTGAGTCGCCGTTGCCTAGCAACCGCTTCAGCTGCGCTCCAACAGATGGCGCCGCGCCGCTGCCGCCTATCGCCTACACACCCAGAGGGCACCTCCCTCGCACAGGCGCTGGGTTTCACAGCTCATGAAGGCGTCAAACACTTAACCACAAGCTAACACCACAAGCGTATTGGCAAAAACGGCACTTACGATCTTGTGCCGTTGCCTAGCAACCCGAGTTACTACGCGAGCTTACACGAGTTACTCGGGTAAGCTCGGGGAGTAACTCGGGTAAGCTCGGGTAAGTTCGGACGAGCGTCGTGCCATCTGCGCGCGAGGTTGCTCGGGAAGAGCAACATGGGTCGCAAAATCCCGACGGGTGGCTGGGATAGAAACGGCCACCTGCCAGTGCAGTGGCGCATCCCTTCACCGACACGCCACTGCGCTGGTAGTGGTATATGAGGACTCGCCGCCATCTATGAATCTTAAGTAGGAATTACCAATTCAGCATACATGGGCATTAACCCACTAAAGATATCATGCCCCACCCCTAAGGCGGAGTTTAAGTGTCCCCTCCAAGTGAAGAATGAACACCTGCTTTCGCAGGTCTACTCGGTTTAACTACGTTACGCCCCTACCAATTTTTTTTTAAAACTTACACAAATAATTACGCTGCATATGCATGACAACGCCGTTGTCCTAACACGCTTTAACAAGGGTGCTGTGTTAAAGACGACACTTTTCGTTTTCTTTTTCCTAGCCGGAATTTATGAGCTTTGGCAACAAACGTGTCTCATAGCCGCGCCTCGCCACGACGCTACGCGTTCGCCACACCAGTGCCCCGCCTTTATGCAGCCTACTATCCTTCTCTAGGTGCTGCCTTGCGTAAGATCCTCGTTCCGCTTTGTCTCTCTTTCTCGATGTGCGTCGCCCAGATGAGCTTTCCGCTCCGTGCGCAAGTCACACCGCCTCGTTGGGATTGCGACTGCTACGAGCCATCCGACCGTCGCCCACCTCCACTCATGGGCAAGCGGGCATGGCGTTTGATTAAGCGCGTCACTCCTGTCGGTGGCCGATGAAAACGATCCACGTGTCTGCGGCGTGTCCACAGCCTCCACTCATTCGATTCGCGACACATTGATACACATATTTGTTGCTAACATGTGGTCGCGTGTTCCGAGAGACAACCGGTTCTCCTGGCAATGCGTGTTTCCTGAGGCAGTTGCCGTGGCACGCGTTTTCCTTATTTCTTGACTTCCTTTCATCCGAATAATGGCGGCGGTGACGGTGACGCGTTTGCCGGCTCTTCAGATCCGCGATCATTCTCGAGATTCGTCCGCAAAAGACGGCAGACAGCCCGCGTCCGGCAGCCCGTGCGGCGAAAACAGAGAGCGGAGGCGGAAGAAAAAAAGGCAAGAAAAATACCCCACTCAGAAAGTCCCACGTGGTCACCGGCAAGTGAATATGCGAATAATAGAACCGAGATAATAGCGTAGCGCTGGATTATCCTATGCGGTTGCTGATGGGCACGTTGACTGGCACCGAATTCTTGCGCTTGCGCGTGCGTGCGACCGCCTCCAGATTACGGGGAACGTCGGCAGTACCAGCCGCCGATCGCTCCAGAGATACCGCCGGCCGGTCTCCGATACACCCAGTCCCGAAGTCCGCGTGCGGACCCGCCGCTATTTTGGTGGGCGCAAATCATAGCGCCTCCTCTTTCTCTCTTGGCTCAATTATCTGATAATGGAGCTTGCGCAGAGAGGGCAGCTCCTCGTACGCAAGCCAAACACACGTGCTCATCTGCACCACGCCCCGATTGCTCTTCGATAGGGGAGAAATGGAAACGAACGGCGCGCTTTTCCTCTCTATCTTTCTGCGTCGCAGTTATGACGCTGAGTTAATATGCGTTCCTTATTGAAGACAAAGGGCTGTGCACTCCCTCCTTTCACTACTACCCAGTCCTCGTGCGCTTCCTTATTAATAATCTCAATTATGCGGACTGTGTACTCGGTGAAAGTTGCGGTCGCCCAGTAATGAACACATCACCCTACGTTCGCCTGCCTCTGTCTGCACCGGCAAATTTGAGTCTACAAGGACCAAGCGAAACGGAAAAACACGTGTCAGACGGTTAGGCATTGTGTAGGTAGCTTTGTGAGCCCATTTCTCCGAAGTAAATGGGGCCTCCTTCGTAGTGCGGCGTGTCTGAAAACAGCTCACGCTCACCAGTTACCCAGGTGGGCAGCACAGAGCTCCCGCACAAGTGCGCTGGAGGCCCATTTTAACTGGAGCGGAGAGTAGGTGCATTCATCGGGGCAAAGAGGCGGGACGTTATACAGCTATCGACATCCCTTTTTGGCCTCGAGAGAGGGCGAAAGTTCCGGAAATGTTTCGCTCTACTCGGATAGAAGCCGAGAAAAAAACGTCTTTTTTCCATCAAAGGACCACATTCAAGCCAGTGACGTATAGGCCGATTCGCATGAACCTGTTAGCGTGAGCAGCGTGACAATGCAAGGAAAGCCGTGACAATAAGGAGAGGGGACGATTCTTTTTCATCTGCCACTCGTTACATTGTCAGTCTAGCAGGTTCATGAGAATCGGCCGCCGCCGTTTGCCAGCAGGGAGTCTATTGGTGGGCAAAAGCCGCTTTTTTCTTGAGTTGTATCCGACTATTGAAAGAAAACACAGCATCAGCTTTGAGTTCTCTCCAGCCTTAAACGCGTGCGATGTGCAAATATTCAATGCTTACGCACACACCTTCCGATTGGGTTTCCTCGCGTGTGAAAGCACTTTATACACTCGACCGATACGGTCGTGCTGCCCACGACTCTAGAAGAAGATTGAATCGAGAAAACGCGGGCACATGCGCCCCACGATGGCAGGCAGCGGGTTGGCATCGTGCTTCAAAACGAGGGTGCAGGCACCTTCACGCCTGCTAACTTGTCCTCAAAATGTTTCTCTTTCACCCCTGAGCGAACATCAGTCCGAGGCGACAGTGGAAAGTAGGGGGAGATCAGGAAACACCGCGGCTGGAGGACTTTACACTCGAATATCTTTCCTACCCGTTATCTTACCTTCGTGGAAGGTTGAGGTAATCGAGTCGAGGGAAACAGCTCCAGGGAATGAGTTATCGAAGGGCAAATAAACACCAGTCTTTCATGATCTTATCTAACATATCTGCCATCTCTGACGCAGCCTTTTTTTCATTAAGCTTAATGGCATGAATTATGAACCTATGCACCCTTCAAATACTTCCCGGGCTACACAGATGTGCCGTGATAATTTTTTCTTTGCCATTAAAGAGCTAGATAAATGCGACACACGGCAGTAAATGTGCGCGATTCTGCAGTTTCCGGATGCCGCTTTGGAGCGCAGAGGCTTTCGACATTGATTCATCGATAGAAACGATATGTTGCTTCCAATAAATACCCCTCTTATGAATCTCTAGGCTGCGCCATTTTAGCGAGATTATGAATTTTGGCCAAATCATGCCTTCGAAGTGATCATGGACGACGCTCTCGTTGATTAAACACGCCCTAACGCCATTGTCACTCATCTTGACAAATTTTACTGAAGGTATAGCCTTTTGTCAAAAATAAAGACACAATGGCCTCGATTCTAAGCTGTGTAACGGTGTTCTTGTAGCATCGGTGGTAGTCCTAGCTTAAGGGTGGAGGAGGGTTAGAATTCCTCCCACCTTCAAAATATTTGGAACGCTGGCCATGTGAGCCGCACAGCATGGCATCGAAGTAAATTCCTTCTGCTGTATACGCTTTAGAAAGGCTGACTTTGATGCTAAGCTTGTGGCGTTTGTCCAGTCCTAGAAATCACTGAAATGGCGCCTACATGCAGCGGGCACTAACCACAGAGCTATGTTTCTGCGCAAGAGGAAGAATACTATTCGTTTTAGAGTTACTGGAGCGGCTCTTCGAAAACCAGGTTGCTCTGATTACGAAAGAGAGAAAAGTAAATCGAGGAGCAACGTTTGCACATCGTTGGCTCATTTTTTGTGTGTGTGTGAGAAACAGCTATTCTTTGTTGCTGTTAAGGTGGTAAAGGTATTAGTCGATCTGTTTTTTGACAACGACCGTTTCCGTTCAAATGTGACTGACTGTAACTCTTTTACAACTCTTCTTAGTTTTATATAATAGCCGCACTTCTAAGTGAACGTACAGCATCCTCATGTACGAAATCACAGTTCCCATCCCCACATTGTCCAAGAGCCTCCGGATTAGATGGGTCCCTTCATCGTTGCTCGCGTATTGATGCAGCGTTAGTCTGAAAACCTCGGGCCTCGACTTTTCTCTAACGCAGATATCAACAAAAATATCCTTCTCGAAACACAGATCGGTTGAGCCTTACCAAAAAAAGAATATACTGCTGGTCTGCGTCATATCTAGAACTGCATGAACAACGTGTGCAGTGAATCTAAGTGTAAAAGTGCACCAGGCCGTGAGCGCCTGGAAATCAGTTAGTGAACCATGTTTTAGGAACGGCGCGGTCATTGGCTGCCGATTGCAAGGTTCAGAAGATTCGGAAATAACTCGATGCAATTAACATGCCTACAAAATGACAGCGTTCCTTTTAACCGGGACGGGGGCACGTGCGTAGTGCAATAATTTTCCGATGCATGGCCAACTGCCTCCATTGACCTTTCTTTGATGGGTAATGCAGTTGATACGGACGGCGGGGTCTGGGCCACTCGACACATTATCGATAGCGCCTTTTTCACACCTGCTTCAGAGAGAATGTGATAACGGCAGATAGGATTGACGTCAGTAGCACCGAACTGTTATGTATCTATTCTCTTTCTGCGGTGTAGAGATTCACTTGTGCGAAGTGGCAGGATCAAAGTACACTTCTTGTCGCTTTTGTGCTCTCTGGATCGAGACGCCGTAGGAATTGTTAATAAGGCACATTTTTGGTAATCAACTTGGAGCGCATAGCTCAAGGAGCATACCCCCGGGAGCACAAGGGCTTGAACATCGTTGCTATCGCTCACCCAAGACTGGAAATCAATGCAAATCGCATTGATTTGCCTTCGTCGCGCTAATTACCTTGAACGCTGTGCGCCTACCGACGAATTACTATTTCCGTGAACTCGGCAGCACGACTGGGCGTGCGGGGCCCAGTTTCCAGATACCATGCCAAGTTGACTTTCCAAGCTGATATTTCTTCCTCACGTCTTAGAAACGAGACTGAATCGAAAGGCCGCTATGCGAGCCAGAACGCGAATGTTTGAAGCTCGCAACAGAGGCCAAATATCGCTCTTTACACTTTTGAGCAACGCCGAAAACTCCGAGTTTGTTCCTATTCCCATCTGTGCAGTGTTCCTAAATAATGTGCATAGCGCACTCAGCCTTGTTTCCTCGAGCGGCTGTTTGCCAGTTTCAGTGTCCACTGATTCTATACCGTGGTGCTTAGTGAGCTGCCTTGAAGTGGTTTCAAAGCTTCATTGTTGTGATGCTCTGATAGGAGCCATGAGCTCGACAGATCGCTCCACCGTGCACCGCACTCGCTGTGCGATGGTCCGCGCTCTATCCACGTGAAGCCCAAGAAGAATGGCACAACGTCGAACGCTTTTGTTTGTTTTTTCTGTCCAAACAAGCCCTGTCGGTTCGGAGGCCAACCCCTAGTACAGCCGCGCTCGCGTTGGCAGCGAGAAAAATTGGCTTCGTTTGGCTGGCTCGGACTGCTTCGTATGCCTTGGTGTACTTCATAGTGTCTGGACGCTAAGATATTGAAAACGGTTAGCCGGACTTCAGAAAAACGTGATGGTCTTGTAAATGTGCAGGACCTGGAACCGTGTGTGGCTTCCCCGTAGATGCTTAAAATTTTTTTAATTATTTGTTGAGCACTTCGTTTTTCCATCTAATGAGCGACTCCACGCTTCTGTTCGATATTCCTCTGTGACGAAGAGCTTTAGAAGTGCTTAGAGAACAAGAGTGAAAAAAAGCTTTTAATTAATTGTGGGACGAGTTTAGGCCAGTGAGAGCAACTTCAAAACCCCTAATGAGGCGCCAGAATAACCAGTAAAATTGTGTACTGATAATCTTTACCTCCATTCCGTTGTTTTAGTCTCTCGCCTGCTTTATTTCATCCTTAAACGAACTAAAACAAAGCAGTGAGCTAGCGCAGATAAGGAATGTATGTGTGTGACGCACAAGCGACTAAGGCTATCATGCATCAAACAGAGCAGATCAGGACTACGCTTCGTTTAAGCTCGCATCATTTGTGTGAATGGTCGCATGTGAGTAGTGGGTTACCATATATGCAAATTAGTTCACACCGTAACTTATCAATACCAGTCGCTTAAACGTGAGATTAAGGCCAAACTTTTGTAAACAAGAAGTGGGATTAGCCTTGCGCTATTCTGCAGCCAATTTCTTCATCGTAGCGTCACTTAAATTATAATTAATGACGAGCAGCACGGGATGCTTCCCGCCATCTTCTAAAATACCTTCCGGACCCTAAATTGCTCTACACGCGGTGACAGTGGCGTTTAAAGACTGTTGTGAGTGCTTGTGCGCGTGGTGAATAAGCTCATGCGGGACGTTCGTACATGACATGCACACGCTAGTAACGTTTGTATAACACATACACATTTTTACTGCCTTGCCCAGCGACATGTAAACTCAGCCGGGCAATTTATTCTGCCAAACTAAATGCTCCTCGCAAAAGCAGTTCTTTATGAATTCTGCATAAACTTGCTTCAAACGTTAAAAGAAATGCATAACTTTTCGGGTCAGTGATATAAGGTTCCTATGCGACCAAATCAAAGTTCATGGTAATTTCATTAATAATACCTAGCAAAACAAACTGCTTGCAGGCGGTAGGTTTTTCAGCCGTTCCAGGAGTTAGGTGCCGCCGTCTGAACGTCGCTGATGTCTGCCTCACAAAAATGCACCTCAGCAGTATTCCTTGCATAAAATACTAGCGCGAATGTTTTGGTAATGGCAGCACATGAAGAATACAGATACTTACATTGTTCTCTGTAAGAAAGCTCGTAATATAGACGGCACGGCGCGCTTCGCATTAGCACATGTTATTGTTAATGGCGGGTATATACAGTTTTAAAGCTCTCGAAGCCAAAAGCTGCTTGCCTTCTTGATGAGCTAGGTGAAGACCAGACGCGCACTATCAGCGTCAAATGAATCGCGAAGAAGAGCGGTGAAACGCTAACTGTAAAACTGAAAGATATATGACAGTAGAGAAGCAGAATACTAGAGCGGTTGGTGTTCGCATCGAAAGTGTAACACTGCTCTTTTGGAGTGTTAATATGGTACGTCTATATTTGCTCCACAGACGCTAATATGTTTAATTGTTTGTGCTCGCGCTTCAGTCGTTTTATTCGCTTTTCATTTGAAGTTGATGGTACGCCTCTTTCTCTGGCACGTTGCTTCCCAATGCAGCGCTGTAATGTTGAACAGACACGGCAGTGCTTCGACAGACAGACAGGCGGTGCTTCGCCTCTCTCGAGGCGAAGCACCGCCTGTCTACCTGCCGAACAGTCCCTCGCCTCAACTGAGGAGCTGACCACTAACCGAGCAAAGCCTGTCTTGTGTCAAAGACGCAGTAACGCCGATTTTTCGCGGAGCAACGTAAAAAGAGCTGACGGGCTAAAGTGAAAAGGAGGTCGTGTTGTCTCCGCTTATAATCGGGGCCATGAGCGCGTGCAAGGTACTTACGTACGTTTAGCCCGAATCCACACAGCTGAAGCCCTTGTTTAGCAGTCAGCGCACCGCTCCTTCGGCGATGACCTTCGCTCCGGCCACCCTTGTTTGATGCATCCTAATTGCGGTCGAAGGGCGCGCGGCGCAAGGACCTGTACTGAGAAAAGACTACGTACCGTGGTAAGCGCGGGCGGGCCACACGTTCAGCACAATCTCCTAAATATACTCTGGAGTGGTAGCGCAAACATCGCAATGACTACTCTTTGGTGATATACTGGATACAGAAGCAAAAGAGAGGGGTTAGGACCGTAGATTTTAGAGGCTTACCGAATAAAAATATGAACGCAGAAGCATGCATCAAGGAAACGTACTTCGCTTTAAAGTGCTAAGAGATGCCTCTGGAATAAAGCTTCTAATCTTCGCAAAGCAAAACCCTCATTTGTTTGTTCCCCTTACGGCACATGTATCATTTGTTCCAACGCTGTATATTTAATCGTATAGCCATGTTCAGGGCATCCTTTCTGGAAGGGTTGCTGGGGCTTTGTTCTAGTCACGTCACAATAAAAGACGCACTAACTGAAGCAGCGACGAGATCTCAAAAACAAGGAGAGAGAACGTTCTCTTTCGAAACAAGAAGCTTCATAAGAAAAATTACTATACGTTAGTTGAGTAGTGCTGCTTCGTTAATGAAGCATCATGCTCAAGAGGTGCTCTTGGAGGCTGTTGCTTGTACTCCAACCAACAAATAGCGCTGATTCGCAACAACCTCACGCTGCGACATGCAAAACCGACTCTTTTCGAGTTTGAAGGCGCCAAAAATTTAACGAATCGATCGTCGGAAGCCAGGACACTACGATCTGATCTGTCCAGTTTCACGCGCGTGTTTTCTTCGTAACTACGGCTGCCAACTCGACTCTCTTTACTGCAGGCATCACCCCACTGCTAAGACTACAGAGTCGAAGTGCTCAACATTCGTATCGTTTAAGTGGCGCTGACTAATCTTCGAGGTTCAAACTTTGCGTATGCAATCACTTCAACCTGCACTTCGTCCTTCAAGGTTTGAGGTCTTCCTTATAAAAATATTTGATGAGTTTCTGATTAAAATCAGCGACATTAGACACCAACGTCATTAGATGTTTCAGATTACTTTAGGGTTTTTATGACTGGTATATTGAAAATTGGGTACCGCATTTCTGATTAAGACATGATGTGATGTGTCTATTGAAATTATCATGGTGCAAGCATCTCAAGCTAATGATGTATTTCTGCGTGACTTATGGTGCATTGAAAGTAGTGCCTTGGTTTAAAATTTTAAAATGGGCTGAATGCCATTTTTTTCTTCTAGCGTGCATTCCCCATCAAACAAAAATGCTGCGTTAATGCTCTCTTAAACTGCTCTAAACATCTACGGAAGTATTCTGCGAAAGTTTTGATAGACCGTTGAACAGTCCAGGAAGAAGAAACCTGCCAATTATTATAGCAGTCAACTTCCATGCGCACTCTAAAAGGAGCCAGCATCAAGAATATAGAGTAAATAGGTCATACAACGCAGTGGAAAAACATACCACGCCGGTACACATGCTTGATTCGAACTACTTTATGTCGCGGCTTAAGTTTATGTACTCTCAGTCAGAAGGCCTCCCAACATGCGTAGTGGGGAGTTGTTAATAAGCAGAGTTTACTAGAAACATTTTTGGTGCCATGCAGGCAATTTCTTGCTGGTAAAATCAAGATATTTAGCTGCAGTTTTGTTAGCTGATGTGCATTATTACTCCATGAGAAGCTGAAAAAATACATGGCGTGCTGTTTGATAAAGACACTGCTCTGACGACTTCATGTATCGTCACCTGTGAAAAGCCAAGTTTTTTATCAGCTTAGTGAGTGCAAAAACTCCTCACGAATTTATGACCCCAGTCTGATGCCTAAAAGTTAATGCTAAAATTCATCAAGAATTTATTATGTCAGTGTGATGCGGGAAAGTAAACGCAAATACTCATCACGAATTTATGATGTGGGCCTGATGCAAAATTACAACGGATTATGCCTTTGTGATTAATTTCTCGTGACTTATAATGATTATATCATAATGCCATCAGATATTCAAAATTCATTTTTGTAAGAGCTTCCTTGGAATATTGTTTCATTCAAGACCAACACAACACAAGGTGCGATAAGAGGAGGCTAAAGGAGATGTGCTTCTTTTGGACAGGACCATGTTACATTCCCACTTTTTCACATTGCTCAGCTCCTCTTGGAGTTTAGATTAATGTTCTTATCTTTTTCTTTCCTGAGATATCTGCAATAGGGTCGTCGTGGAACTTCCAATAAGGCGATCTCAAAGGCCTCTTTCCTGTCGGGACATATAATGTTAGGCTTTCCGAGAATCGTCATTCATTCAATTGTTTTTTTCAATCGACAAAGCCCTCGATAGTTCCGCATTGCTTCTCCCTATCGTTGTCGTTCATTGTTGCAAAGTCGTCGTGAAATCAGAGGGCTGTGGAGGCGCACGGGCAAATTTTATTAACAATAGAATTGGTCTTACTGAAGGATGCTTTCATTTGAGAGGAAGGAGTTATGTGTAAGTTTTAGCTCACAGGGCTTTGCTACCGCTTCCTGCTTCTCCATTATTCGAAATATTTCTTTTCCGATTCTCTGAAAGTAATTTATTCGTCGCCGAAGTATGCATATACCTCACGCACGTAATATACATAAACACACATTAACCAACTTTCCGCTTGAACAAGAAATTCAACAACTAAGGGTGCCTATGGCTGAGTAAAGTTGACTTTCTCTGTGAGTCTCACATTTTCTCAGGTTTTCATCGCGCAAAATACCTCCGCATGAACGACAATTTCCAGTTTACATTCATCACACGAAATCCCTCAAACAAGGCCAGAAAAACACCGTGACATGTTTTCAGGCTGTTTGCTTGTGTGGCTGCCGACAAGAGCAGCTGCAGAAAGATTAAAAAGTATAAAGGACAGGCTTCAAAGTTATCAGTGTTATCACGCTTGTCAATAAACTTCCGACCTTGAAGTGCCGAAGTATTGAAAAGGAGCGAGGATACGGTAAAACGTGAGGCTGCATTCACTATGCAGTAATGCCGCATGTATAGAAACATGCTGAAAACAAGAATAAATGCGATCTACCTGCGTATTTGCATCACTAAGAATAACTTGCAAAAGCCGTAGGTAATTTTACCAAGTTATAGTTTCAGAATGAAGTTCCGTGTATTAATTTACGTGCAGGCAATTCATATGTTATGCACATCCGTTTTTATATATTCACATATCAGTTCTTATAGTATACAGCGGCTTTTCTTGGAAAAAAAAGCAAATGTTCTTCTCTGAAGTTCCCACATTTTGGCGCCGTGTTTAAAGCCTCCTCCATGCTACGGCGCGTGTTGTTTTACACTCGTCATCTTATTAATTCCTGCAATAATTCTACAGCTGAAGCTATTGAGGATCCCAAATGGCTCTTCGTTGCCTTAATAAATCCTTATGGAATGTTTTGTGCCGGTACGCTCATAGGACTTATGGCATCTGGTTTATAATGAGCTCGTGTCTGAGGTCACTATTTACTACTTTGGCCTTTATGCGTCCTGAGACTCGAAGCGCGCCCATTATATGGATGCGCATATCTTCACGTGTTGCATAGGAACAGACCGAATATTGCGATCGTATAGAAGCACTGTTGCCTCAGCTGCACTGCTCAGTAAGCTCGCCATACACTGCAGTATGACGGCGGAATAATTTTTTTTTTGCTTATCTACGAAGGAAAAAAAAACATTGTGCTACAACGAAAAAATATGTTCACACCTACTTTAGTGTTTTACTTGCTTACAGCGCGAGCTAAGCACATAAACGCTTGTGCACGTTTTTTTCGAGGTCACATGTTGTAATAAAATACTACCTGCCTTTATCTTGAGCCAGGACATGTGGAACTAATTGCACATTTCAACATTTCTTGCAGACCTAATCGAGGGCGACATCATACCTCCAAAGCAATCGGTAAGTACAGTTCCAACTTATTTGACCATTTACAGATCGCTCGGCAAATTTGGACTGCTCTGTTTTTGAATGCCCTTTCCTGATCATTTCACGCTTGTCGGAGAACACACGAGGGTCATGTTCGAGGAAATGAGCGAAAGTGAGATTAAACGCATATGGCTCAAGAGTCTGGGGTTCCTATTCTTTTCTTCCTTGCTTTCTTTCTTTCTGCCCTTCTCTCTGTCTTCTTCTTTTCTTTCTTTCATGTGCCTATAAAATACGTAATTCCGCCCGAATGCTTTAGGCTACAATTTTCGGCAAATTCGAACGGACATCGCCCGGAAACCATGGCGAACCTAAAGCCAAACATGGAGCCAAATCTTTCCGAAGTATTTGAAAATTCGAAGTCTGAAAAGTGACCAGCCCCCCCCCCCCCCTCAAAAAAAATATAAAATAACATATCTCCGAGCACGATAAGATTCAGTGCTGTCGCAAACAGAGCAGCTTCTTTAGACCAGCCACCCATCTCCACAACCTCTCAGACTACGGGTTCGAATTCGTAGCGTCTCGTGATAAGTCTTCTAAATCACCGCTTTCGTCGTCTTCCATCGGTTAGTTTGGCGTCCCAAATTCACGGTGGCCATAACGTTTCCACCGTGGCCGTGCAAGAAAACTGTACGACCCAAGAGAAGAATAAACTGCGGAGGGTTTACGTTCTGCTTCTCTAAACTCAGGGAAAATTTCCCAAGTTGGCGCTTTTTCCCAGGTCGCTATACATGGTACAACATTAGCACATAACATGAGTTAGCCCGCAGCGTAGCATTTGCTTCTTTTCGCTTATCACACACAGCACCTGTACTGCCTAGTGATCAGTGAAGTGAGTGCTAACAGTTTCTACATCACGCACAGGATGCCGCGTTTGAAATGCTAAATCACGGAACATGTTTCTGTTAGTTGCTGCGCGACCTTTGCAATAATGGCTACCTGGGCGCCATCATATGGCTCTCTGGACTCTTGTGCGCACCCGACGCTAGCACGATGGAAGTGGCAACAAAACTGATTTGCGACAATTTAGAGAGGACGAGTTTTGAGTATCTCCCTCGCCCGACATCTCCCTCGACGGGTGGCATTGCGTTTCATCTGGCAGAAACGCTTTGACTGCCCCCAATGTCGATAGACTTCAGATTTGGCACCGCGCACGGCAGCATTTTGCCCGCATCGACGCTGGTTGTCTCGCACTTCAGCGCAACGACGGGCAAGAGCTGCCTCTTCTTCAGTCTCCACCGGCTGCTGCTGCTGCCGGGACTTGCTTCTGCCATGATACTCTCCGCACAACCAACAGCTCTGCGCGCTCCGCAGCTTCCGTGTAACGTTCGCCGACAGCGGCGCTATCCCTTGTACTGCGCACTAAGCAGCTGCTGACGTGGAGCCATCCCGTTTGCGGTGCGTTAAACAGCGACGTTGCGCCGGCTGCCTGTACCTATACGGATAACACTGAAGTTCCGCCTGGTTGCCCTCCGTATAGCAGCTTTCGCTGTGAAAAGCCTTCTGCGAATGTCGCCAACGGCAGCTCTGTGTTGTTGCACACGAAGGCGAGAAGGTTACTTAAGACGGCCTAACATGCCGCTCAGGCCGCAAAACAGCGGTCGAGTGCCACAGCGCGCCAAGCTGCGAAAGCGGAGAAGGGCGCCGAGGGTGCTGTCCACCTAGAAGGAAAGAGGTTGATGGCTGCGGGACCCCAAACCATGAAAAGAGCCGGGAAAATCACAAGCGACCATGAAAAAGGAGACCGGATGAATGCGGCGGCATGTACAGCAGCCAAAGGAGCGGGGTGTTGTGCTGCGGTGATAGCGTAGTGCTCCAGTGGCCAGCGAAGCTGATCTTTTCGCGCCGCCTGGATTCGAAACCTTCTTTAGAATAAATTTTATTTTTCTTAACTTCCTGATAATGTCGACACTGCCGATTACATCATAACGTAACGTGGGTTTTGGGTCCAGTTCTCGTGGACGGAACGCCGTATTTTCTGACTGCAGGTCATATTATGCTTTCGCATTAAAAACACACGTGAGGAAACGTAGGGCAAAGTTCCCACTATCAACAGCAGAACTGACGAGCATGACTCCATATAAGGGGCGACATATATGACAAGAATTTCTAAAAGTCTGATAAAGTACATCTGTGGTGTTTATTGACTGCGCAAGAATTATTTCTCTTTTGTCTGTCAAACTGACTGTCAAATTGACTGAACGCGCACTGACGCATGGCTGTCCACAATCGTCGATCGCCAATACTTCGTAACATCTTGCAGCAGTTCCTGCCTTTTTTCATAACTGTGATGTGTGTGACATTTACATTACACTTATGGCTCCTATGATGCAGGGAAAAGTGATGCAGGGTTAATTAGGTTCCCTTCGAGTGATGTCACACGTTCTTGGGCTCTGCTACTAATACATCGGACAGTTTGGTTGATCTAGTATCGCCCACACTAAAGCGGAATCGTGTACATCACGTCCTCTTGACACGCAGTGAATCGCTTCTGGCGGTTCTTCCAGCGAGTGCGACGAACGCTGCACCCATTAACTCGGTGGCACATCGACTAACCCTTGTTAGGGGCAGGGCACAGCCTTTCGACCCCGACTTTTGAGGCTATCTCCTTCAAGTTCTTTGTTTGTTTATGAGGGTTTAACGTCCCAAAGCGACTCAGGCTATGAGGGACGCCGTAGTGAAGAGCTCCGGAAATTTCGACTACCTGGGGTTCTTTAACGTGCACTGACATCGCACAGTACACGGGCCTGTAGAATTTCGCCTCTATTGGAATTCGGCCGCCGCGGCCGGCATTGAACCCGCGTTTTTCGGGTCAGCAGCCGAGCGCCATAAACACTGAGCCACCGCGGCGGCTGACTTCTTCAAGTTGTGTGTAACGCCTTGGGCGTTCGGAAACACAACGTAGTGCCTCCTTTCGACCATGCCACCGGCCCCGCCTGGCGTGTTCTTGAGCTTGTGCTAATTCTTGATCTTCTGTAGAACCGTTTCCCTGACGGCGGCTAACAGGACAGTCGAGGCGCCTGCATCTTTCAGTTTGTTTATCTGTTTGCTGTAGCTGCAGGTCACCTTGGGCATACGGTATCGCAGTGATGCCGAGCAAACGACCGCGGTTGTCAGAGCCCGTTTTACTGTCTTTGAGTGCCCATAGTCACCGGGAAGTAGACATTCGCTAGACTTCGTTTCATAGTGCCAACTCACACGTGACCTTTAAATTCCAGTGAGAGGTCAAGTTACTTGAGACTCCGGTTTTCGGGGACCTCGTAGGTGAAAGCTATTTTGGGAAGCTTCGAAGGTCCTAACAGCCCTTCCCTGCATTCGTTGATAGGGTTGTTCAGGGCGGGCTTCGTTAGGACCAGGTAATATTTATGGTTTATTGTTTGTAACGTTTCAAAGCGACTCAGGCTATAAGTCACGTCATAGTGAAGCGGTCCGTATAATTCTTTAGCGTGCACTGACATCACGCAGCACACGAGACTGTAGTGTTTCGCCTTTATCAAAATCCGATATCCACGGCCAGAATAGAACCCACATATTTCGGGTTAGCAGCCGAGCACCATAACCACTGAGCCAACGCGGCGGCTTGGATCAGAAAAGCATCAACGTGCCTACATACGAGGAGAACGCCGTCTTCATTCAGGACAACCTTGACTACCCTTCCGGGGCTGGCCAAACAGACGATGCCCTCGTTGGTGATGCGCTGAAACCGGTCTTGAGGCGCCCGGGATGCAAAGCATCGCACGAGAGCAACCTCCTCTGGCGGACTTAGCATGCAATTTTTGTATATTACATTTATTTTGGTCGAAAACAAGTGCACATTATGAAGAAGAAAGATGACAAAAACATTCTAACAAGGTGGAAGAGGCAGATGGCGTTTCAAAGACGCCTGACAGGGTCTTAAATTCTAAGCTTAGATTCTATTTTAAACTTTGGGCCCATTTTCAACAAGGTGGTTGTTCGAGGTGTTAGGTCCACCTTCCCGATGATTTAACCACCATCTTCTTTGGTTCAGAGGTCTCCCGTGCAGACAGGTGCTGTCTATGGGTCGGTAGGTAGAGCTTACCGAAGCAGTTCCAATCAAACATTTATTGAGACCAGGTGACGGAGGTATTCCATAAGGTTGAAACAGCTCGCTAGCAAGCAGTCATCTAGCAGGCGCAGTGGTGACATAGTTCGGATTTCACAATCTTCGAAATGCTGTTTCTGTGTCCGGCAGAAAGTGTCAGTAGTCCAAAGGGCCGGCGTACATTTTGAAGCAGGACTTTGTTCTTGAGGCATCATGCGAACAGCCCAGCCTTGCACTGAATCCCTGCTATGACATTTATACAACTTGGTTGTAAAACACGAAGTAAAGCAGGGGTCAAGCTCAGAGAACTAGAAAGCGCTTGTAAGATCGGTTTTATGTGAGCCGGTTAGCGCATAACTTGCGTGCAAACTATACACCAACTGGATCACATAAAACTGATCTTGTATATATATATTCACTTCTCAAGCTTTGAGCGCCTCTTGTAGGTGTTGTTTGATCGTTGTGCTGCACGAGTTTAGCTCTCTCGCCAACGGCATTTTGCAATAACAGCAAGTGTACTGACGTATTCATGCCGGCATAGTTTCATAATTAATCGAATATGCACTGTCATGCGTGATCAGGGAGCCCAGTAATTTCTTGTGTATAGTCCACCTCTTACTACCAACAGCCTAATATTCAATGAAAATCTCCTTGTACGATTCCCCGTTAGTGAAGTCGAGCCACTATCATGCAGCCTTTATGACACTTCATTGCATAGGTTTGCAGTAAAATATAAACAAAGCTTACTATCGTCAGTAATTTTTGCTTCAATTAGCTAATACAGATGCATCTTTCGAAGCATGCCACCTGCTTCGCGCACGCACTGTTTTCCAGTTCTCAATGTCGAACTGGGCAGTGACGGCGATCTAGATATTTGGCCAAGAAACCTACATCTTTCCGTCAGACTCGCAATGGCCGCCGGCATTCTCGATTCTGTACAGCTGGAGTGGCTACCGATAATGACACCGGCGGTAATCATGATTAATTCTGCTCTGTATTTCCTGGGTCGCTTCGCTGAAACAAACACGCCTTATTCTTTTTCATTTCGCGACCTTCCTGCTTCCTTTCCACTGTAGCTAAACTCTTCATGGTGACCACCCACGTCACGCGTTTCATTTCCTGCAAAAGAAAATTATGGAAATTTTTAAACACGCTGGCGGTCCCGTTTTCCGTAAACAGCACAGCTCACGGCCTATACATGATTGAAAAGGGAAACACAGGCCACCTATGCTGCCCTCATCTTCAACAGCATCACAAGACCCGAAGGGTTTATAACAGCAGCCCCCTTAATTGGCGCGTCCATTCGTGAATTTGAAACGCTTTCAATATATTCGTTGCCTTTCAACGAAAACAAAAGATGTGGTTTTTTTTTTCTTTTCATAACAAATAAAAAGCACTTCTTGATATAGCAGGCGCTTATGAGGCACGCTATTAGACCACGCTTTTTTCTTGTAATACACGGAAGCCTTGCTACCCTTCAAAAGCTACATCATCGTTCCCATCGGTCAGCCTAGGCTCTCCCACTGTTCTCGGGGAGCTCTTTGTCTGCCCTATCCTGAACCAGGGGTGGTCACTCTATGCCATCAAGTTTCTAAACCTCTAATCTCAGCACCGGAACCTCTGCCACCCACATCTAGCTCCGTTTCGTATAATGCAAGCCGATTACACCAACCTACGCTGTGCGTACTTGATTGAACCGTAGCTAGGAAAAATGGATGACATTCAGAGATGTTACATTAGGTGAATTTTTGCTTTTTCAGGGAATTTTAGAGGTTAAGAAGTTTCCGAAAAGGGAAATTTTTGCAGAGTTTCAAACAGGTTTAAGAACCAAATTTTCTAACTTTCTAAAATTGACGGAGTTTTAAGGCTGCTGGAGAGAAAAGGTCCTCAAGTAGAGATTTTCGGGTCTAATTTAAAGAATTTTCGATTATGGCATTGAACATCACCGCTAATATTTTACGGACGCTGTATTTTTAAAACCAAATACGTCATTGAGGGGCATCCTAGTGCTGCAGAAAAATGTGTCTAGTTAAATACCGAATGGAACACAAACAATATATGAACAACATTTTCATTCCTGTGTCCGGATACGAACCACAGTCGATGCGAGGATGCTGCCCTGTAATGTAGCGCGTGTAGTCATTGTCCGTGTTTCGACTGCTGTTTGGCGCTAATTCGTTTCGTATTTTATTTTCCACCCCGGTGTACGCAAAAAAAAGGACTCTCAGTGCTAGGCGGTTCTTTGGTTCAGCCCATATGCGTTAATACTTGTGCCCCTGGAGCCTGAACCCAAAAGATGCGTGTCATGCACAGGTGGAAGGCGCTTCAGAGCTTGGAGTGTCGTGCGGTGCTCGTACAGCGATAATATGTACCTCCACGTGTTCTTGAAGGAATGGTAGCCATTAGCTGATCTGTTAAAGGGGGGCGCTTTCAATGTTTCCGAGGAGGTCTTAGCTAATTTTGATAGTGCGACAATATTCACGCTTATGAATATGTCAGTGAGCTTTATCGGGTTTGCACCGACACCGCACGATTGAGTTACTCCCCACACGGGGCTATACTATTTCGATGGCCTCTCCCGTTTGCTCAGACTAAGACTTCGAGTGGTATTTGTAGAGGTGCTGCTGTGGACCCGGTTAAATAGATAACCTCGCGACAGTTAACGGCCCAAA